>NW_027466533.1:872500-960000 GCF_050575085.1 Anarhichas minor | reverse complement strand
CCGACATGTTCTGCACACACACCTGGATGTACTTCCTGTGGGGTTAAAAGGTTCCGTGTGAGTGAGTGAGGAGAACGTTCTTAATATTAAGTAGGTAAACTATGGGTTCTTGTCAGTTTAGGATTTTATGTAAAAGGGCAAACTTCCCAAAGGGATAAACATTGTTTTTCCTTTTTGTGTGACACATACAGGTATTTCTATGGGAATGGAGGCTCACCTGTTACCAGCAGAAAGCAGAGAGTGTTTGGTCTTGAAGGGGATGTAGAAGGTGAGGGCAAGCAACGTGGAGTAGATGGACCACGGACAGTCGATGGACATCTGTGGACGGACACCAGCAAAACCTTACGGTCAAATCTCTTCAAGTACCGTGACAAAACGGCTGACTAGCCAAATTGCAATGAGCAGCTAATGACTATTTTCATCAAAAATGACTCTGCCGATTACGTTCTCAAATAAGCGATTAATTGTTTAGATAGATAGATAGATATAAACTTCATTCATCCCTAGGGGGAAATTAGTTTGTAGCAGCAGCAAAATTAGTCCACAAAACATCGGAAAACAGTGATAGACACCTGTTAGTGTTGCGCTTCACCCCAAAGTCAAATGTCTTGTTTTGTCCAACCAACAGTCCCAAACCCAAAAATATTCACTTTACTATAAAATATAAAATATGGAAATATCAATGTTTTGGGCATTTTTGCTTGAAAAATAAACAATTAATATATTATAATTTATTTATTTTTCTGTCGATTGACGAATCCAAAAATCCATATTTAGCTGCTAGCTCTAGATTACTGTTTAGACAGTGCCCAAGGCCTTACATCATAGTTGAACACATAATGAGTTGCCCCAACAGAGACGAGACGTGACATGCCGCCCCCCAACATCAGTCGTAACTCCTCTCACCCTCTGGTCGATGGCGGTCATGGGCGTGTCAGGGTGACTGTAGCTACGCGGCCGGTGGCGGACCTCCCCGTTGGTCAGCCTCTCGTTGGCAGGCCGGTCGGGCCCCTGTGGGATGATGCACAGGACCTCCAGGTGGAACTCCAGAGTGTGGTAAGGAGGCGTGGCGGGCAGGCTGATGCTGGTCACCTTCTCAGACGACTGGATGGACAGGGCACTTTCACTCACCAACTCTGAACACAGCGACGGGACGGAAAAGAGAACTGTTAAAGCTAGACTTGTTAAAGCCGCACTTGTTTCAGCCAGAGCATTTATAGGCACGCAAACATCTGCAGGGACCCGTTTTTTATAAGACACATGGTTTCATTTGGGTTTTCAAGATGAAAACCACTTAAAAAAAAAAAAGTAAGACTCACACTGAAGAAAATCAAATCAAATCCTTTTAAAAATGTGCACTGACCAGCTGCGGGGCTGGTGATGCGGGCGGTGCAGCTGGCAGAGGGCAGGATGGGCATGGTGTCCGTGTTGCTGAGCTGCAGAGCGTCGCCTTTCTTCACGGCGTAGTGACCCGTCAGCAGAGTGAACTTCACCATCTGGGGCAGGCCGGCCAACAGTGGCTCTGAAAGCACAAACACCAGTACAGTGAGTACCGCTCACACACACATTAACGTGAGACAACATCCGGTTTCTTCAGACGAACATCCGGTTTTCAGAATAAGATGCCAACAAAGTATGAATTATATTCACATTAAGTATAAAACATGCTACCTGCATCTCGTGAACCAAATGTTATTGCCCTTTTGTTCATATAGCAGTACTTTTAAAATAAAAGTGCTCAATACACTACTTTTGAATTCATTATTGAACTTTGCCATAACAATGCGATTAATCGCAAAAAATCCATGCGATTAATCGCGATTAAAAATTGTAATCGTTGCCCAGCACTAATATATCTATAAAACAAACAAAAAAAGTCAGACCTGAGAGAGGCTCCACAGTGAGCTGGGGCTCCTGAGAATAGACTTCATACTGGACCGATGGGTAGATATGAGGAAGCACAAACTGCACCTGACCCACGGTGGCATAGAGCTGACGCAACGTGTAGGTACCCGGTTGTCCACTCTGCAGAGAAGACAGATGAAAAGGTGGGAAGTAAGAAAACAAGCGGTTACAAGAAGTTTTATTAAAGAAAACAGCAAATATTGAGAGAGAGGGAATAGAAAAAACAGAAACAGAATCCCCTTCTGAATGTCGAACACCAATTAACTAGTTGACCATTTCAAAAGGTCACCAGCAGCAAAGCGTCTCCTACCGGTGCTGTGAATGTGATGCTGTTATTCCCGGGCTCTAACGTCACATCCTGCACTTTCAGCATCTGTCCTCCATCCTTCACGGTGACGGCGGGGGGGCTGACGCAGTTAGGCGTGTCTGTCGGCGAGCTGCTGTCGTGGTGACGCATGACCAGGTGAGTGTTTTTGCACACCACTCCCGTGGAGTTGAGGGAATTGTCCGAGGGACTCCTGTCCTGAATCTCGTCCAGCTCCAAAGGGGGACCGGCCGCCGATGCCGACGCGGGACCCGCCGACGAGTTGGCCTGGCTGAACTCCACTGTCCCTGGGTTGGTTTGCCTCGGCGCTCCCTTGGACCTTCCGTTGGTCCCCGCACGCTCCAGGTCGAAGTGGATGCTTACCGCCAGTTGCTGTATGTGCACCGACACGGGCATCAGACAGCGCAGTGTGAGCTCCGCCTGCAGCACGGCACCGGTGTGCACCGACGCCGTGGCCGGACGGAACTGTAGCCGCGTGAGCTGAGAGAAAACGCCCATGCTGAGGGTCACTTTGGGAGCTGAGGGGGAAGAAAATACAAGCAGAAGTTCATGAAGCGCACAACAAGGACAACACTGTGGATGTCTTTTTAAACACAGTTAAATTCACCACCATAACATGAAGCATATGCAAGTATTGTTGCTATTGTTCCAAATTTTACTTTTAAATTACTACCGAGGTTGTCTAAAAGCATTGTGGGAAAATCTCAGACATCATCAACTGAGTGGTGGGATGAAGGGGGGCACAGGGAAAACCCAATGACCCCTTGAAAGCACTGAGCGTCACAGAGCGATGCTGTATAATCCCTTTGGGTTTTGTGCTGGACCGAGCATCATCACTTACACTGATCTTCAGACTTGCCGGCAAAGGTCAGAATTTCTTGACAAAAGTGCTTCCTTTCCTCCGTGGTCAGATTCACATCACCAGCCAGCAAGGCACTGGTTTGCAGGTAGCTGCGGTGGCTTGTAAAGGAAGAATCAAACACTACACACAGGCTTCGGCTATTTGAACATCTTAATATAAAGCTTATTTCCTCTTACGGTTTCGGCACTACTCTGAAAGCTGACATATCTGGCCGTTAACTGGCCAACGTACGGCTGTTGTTGTTGTTGTTGGGTGTTTGGAAGGATACTCTTCAGTTCTGTCCAGCAGCTTCTGACACTCGGCAATCTGTTTCCTGGTGTGAGTGACAGGGAGGCTCCATCCCTCCGATGTGTACGATTTCAGAGCTTCCTGTAAGAAGGTTTCTGCCCGCTCGGGGTCCCCCTTCCTCCTAGTAAACAAACACACACATCACTTTGTTTCTCACATGATATCTACTGAAGAACACAGAAATAAAAAGAAATAGTGTGAGCTTTACAAATCTGTTTAATGCTACTTAGAAGTGAATTCAACTCTAATTTAAAGACAGACTACAGATAGAGATTACCTATATCATTTATGTATTTACATTATAAGACTGTACAGTCACTTTTCTTTTCTTTTTCAAAACGTCTTGACGTCTACTGTGAACGCAGAATGATGAACTATCCACCTGCTATTGGTTGGTCTGTATTCAGATATAATGACATCACGCGACATCAAAGGCCGATAGCAGAGGCCCACTTCACTTTGGTTTCTCTACCATTAGCTGTAAGACCTCCTGTTTGGGTTAAAGGGTCCAGTGTGTAGGAGTTGGCGGCATCTAGTGGTGAGGTAGACTTCAACCAACTGAAACTTCTGTCCAAGCATGTAAAAACACTACAGTGGACGACGTGAAAACAGAAATGGCCTTCTGGGCTACTGTAGAATCACGGCGGTGCAACATGGCGGACTCCGTGAAGAGGACCCTTCACGTATAGCTAACGAAAAACTCAACTATCCTGTGATTACACACTTAATAAAACACAGTTTCTGATATTATATTCTATCTGTGCGTAATGCGACACAGTGCTCTGATTTAATGCTCCGATTCCTCTTTAAAGCCACTTCAGTCTACAGCTCGACTAAACACAGCAAGAAGAAGCCCGTCACTGCATGAGGACTCTAAGAAAAGTGTTTGAAATGTTAGTTTCCACTACACTTTTATGGCGTCACATTTACTTTAAATCTCCGACACACCCATCGCACCACATGTGTTCATTTATTCTGCCGGATTAGACCTCCTCATCCCGAGTGTGTGGGTGTTTACCAGCAGCGACTGAGTGACAGTTCTGGAGAAGAGGCCTAATCCGACACAATAACTGGAAATATTAGTGTGGATGCGCAGGGGGCTTTTAAGATCATTCTTTGAGACCCGTGTGTATCGCGAGGAAACCAGCAGGCTTCCTTACATGTAGAACTCGGCAAGGCTTTTCCCCACCAGCCTGGCAGACCTCAGCCGGCCGATGGCCCTGTACATCTCCATGGCAGCATGGGAGAGTTCCTGATGCAAGAGGTGGCCAACGAGGTAGAGGAAGGAGAGAGGGAAGAAGAGAGGAGAAAGATAAACAACCGCTTCCACCGAGGTTTCCAGGAGATTACATCATCAAAAAAAATATTGCTTTCAGTTTTGAGACAGGAATTCAGGGAATTTGTGTTAACTTCCTGCTTTGCCAACTGCTGAGGTAAGAAATTTACTTACCAGATAGTGTCTTTCAAAAGCTTCCACAGACGACAAGGCTTCCTTCAGCTTTTTGTAAGGGCTCTGCAAACTGCTGACTGTGGAGAAAGACGACGGAAATTTAAAACAAGGCACACATTGTCTTTCAAATGAGTCTTCATTACATCCTAATCAACACGTATGACCGCAACAAGCTCACATATCGGTCAGTGAAAGGGAAATTCCAAGCCTGAAGGCCTCCGACACACCAAGCTGACTTTAAAGAACTTGTGCCGACAGACCGACAGAGGCATCGCTTTATAGCTGCTGTTAAAGGCAGCACTTGAACCACAGACTGTATATAAGCGGACAAAGTCACTGTGACGTCAACCCATGGTTTGTGGACTTCGGTTTTGAAGCCTTGAGTTTCTCATGTTGGCTGTCGCCATCTTACGCTGAATGAAAAATGCATAGGTTGCCCAAAGAAGAAAACACAGACAACTCCCAGGCCGGACAATGCCGTGGTAGCGACTCATCAATCACCAGGTAGCCCCACCCTAAAGCATAATCTACTTTATGGTCTATTTTACTCTAAATGGGACCAGATTGTATTAAATGAACATCATGCTGTATTTAAGAAGACTTGAAACTAGAGATTGAAACCATAAACTCATGTTTACAATGTTTACTGAGGGAATAAATCAAGAGAGAAGTAGAGTCATTTTCTCATAGACTTCTATACAATCAGACTTCTTTTTGCAACCAGAGGACAGAAAAGTTGGAGCCGGCGCAGTTTTGCTTTGCTGGTGTTTTCAGCCAACACTTGTCTTCTCATAGAAGAAAGAAAAAAAAGGCAGAGGCAAAAGAGAACAAGACTAAATGTGTGAAATCACAGATCAATCGGGTTGAACAGCCAGTAAGACATCCAGTCAGTCCTGAATCAGCTGACCAGCTCCTGACACGGGCCGATCAAATTGCAAAAGCTAAAGGCAACAGACGACCACACGCGGCTCAGAGATGCCAGACTGCTTGGTGTGTCGGGGCCATAAATCACAATGCATGTGTTCATGTCATCAAGGGGAAAGGTTGGGATTTTTAGAGTACCTATAAACCTGCAATCAGCGGACTTGCTTTAAATGAAATGTGTAGTCTACTTGTTTCATTTCACTCACCAGTCTCGGGCCTCTCGTCCCCCAGTCCGGCCAGCAGATCCACAGTCCTGTTCAGGTCCTCAGATGTGGGTCCCTTCTCTGACACCAGGCCACAGAGTTCCCCCAGGGACTTCAGCTGGAGGAGGCAGAAACAGAATTAATCATTTTATTTGAAAATGCTTTTATTATTTGGAGAATTATTGACTGTTCTCTATCGAACTAACATAGAAGGAATCTCCGTCCATATGTATGTAGTTACCTTGTCAGTCGCGTAAGCCCACAGCCCAACAGTATGGGAGCAGTTCGCAGCTAACTGGGCCTGATCACAGCAGCCCTCGATCCTGTGCAGAACCTCCAAGCAGCTGAGAAACACCCAGCAGTCCAGGGCCCCCTCCAGCACCGACACCTGAACAACAAGGGCAACAGGGTACAGCATCATGGTCCGTCCCTTTAAGTTTTCAGTGTAGCTTTGTTGTCTATTCATCACTGTATGGATGATGATGATGATTCCCAATTATTAGGGTAACCCCTGACCTCTTGTCTAGTGAGGTCTAAACATTCCCCTGATGAACACTTGGTGTTTCCAAAAAGATGAGCTAGTGTAGCGTCCATATTTCAATCCAGAAATTGTCCATTTCCATTCAACTTTTTCTTTAATAAGCTACAGAGTTTAAAGAGCTTACGTTTTGTTCATTCCACCTGCATAAAGTACATGTTGATTCAAGTATAAAGTACATGAAAAAATGCCCCTGTGTTTACCTCCAGCAGCCGCAGCTCCTGCACACAGTTGTGCAGCAGCTCCAGGGCCCTCTGGGTGACCTCCCAGGGCCTCAGGAGGAAGATGAGTAAGGTGCACTGGCGGGAGAACAGGTAGCTCCGTAGATCCAACAGGCTAGCCTCCCCGCGCTGGATCCCGTCCCTCTTCTCCATGTCGATGGGCCGCCGAAGCAACAAGCCGCTCCAGCTGCGCACCGGGGCGCAGAACGATCCGAGCCAGTTGGCCGTATCTGTGGATAGAGACGAGACTCGTCAGACCGAAACCCCAAACTAGAATGCACTTCATGTTTCTGATCCTGGAAACAGGAAGTGCATGCACAAAATGCAGGTCGTTTCACTTGTGAAGACCGTCAGGTGGTGGTAACATACCTCCAGCTCCAAAGTTAAGGACGTATTGGGTAAAAAGAGCGTCTAGCTCATCGTACTGGACCAAGGCATCTTCAAACTGCTGCAGCATCTCGAAAACAAAGGCCAGCTCCTCCTGCACACACACACACATATGTGAGACACAAGTGAAGTGGGACACTTATTCATTTTGTGTTGATTGTGGCGGTTCCTATGGACGAAAGTGGAAATGTTTTCTGAGCACCAGAATCCCTTTAGAAAACCTCTCATTCTACTGCACTAGGGGTCTGACCGATGTGATGCAAAGCTCTGCTCGTGGCCGGAGGAGGAGACGCTGCTGCCGGGTGCGGAGCTCTCCTCCTCCCTGGAAGCAAAGCCAGGATCTGGGCCTGTCCGCGGTGGGCTCGTCACTGCTGGAGACTGAGCTCAAGGGGTTTCTGACCCGGTGGCACCGATGACAAGCATTTATATATACATAAACAGCTAATTAAAGTCTCTTTCTGTGCAGACGCATGCCTGTTGTGTTTTTTTTTCTGCGTACTTGGACCATGAAGTATTCACAGAAGCTCCAGCCGGGCTGCGTGCGCTTCTCTCGGAGCGTGCGCATGTCGTCTTCGAAGCGCCCTAGGTTCTTGGTGAAGGACATGAGGAGGAGGGTCCGCAGCTTGAGCAGCAGGGAGTTCCAGGATTCCTGAGACCGAGACGAGTCCTTCAGAGGATCCGACAGCACCACACACCTGCGTCAGAAAAGGGGCAATAACCTTTACATACTCGGGGAGGGTTGAATCAACATGGTTTCTTATATTCATTGGGTGTTGATTATGTTGCCTGCTGTGAGAACGCATGAAAAGGGCAGTAATAAGCCCGTCTGTTGTTGTTGTTGTTTACAGGGAAGCATATCCTCACCTGTCGTTCTGCTTGTTGCAAAAATCGCTGCGGATTTTGTCCACGATGGACGACCGCGGCAGGATGTTGGTCTTGTTCTTCTTCTTGGTGTCGTTGGTCTCCACGACGATGATGACCCAGTCCGCTGAGGCATGAGCCCGCAAGCTGGTCTGCCAGCGCGTCATGTCCTCCTTCACCGTGCTCTTATACGCCTCCGTGTCCTATGATGAAGTACAAAAATAAGAAGTCAAAATTTAAAAAAGATAATTTCTTACAGCGGGAGGTTGGCAAACATAATAATCTCACTCTGTAGATGTGCGTCATATAAAAATGTATTGAACGACTAAAGAAAAGGTTACTTCTCCTAAAGTGAGCTGCATGTCGTACACAGCGAGGATGTTTCCACATCAGAAGACATCAGAGGACTGGGACTACAAAAAGAATGCTGGCCAGCGAGTTTACGTTTCGTAATAACTACACTTGTGAGCTACTGAACGCTGTGACTGAGTGCTACCTGAGGGTACGGTTTGTTTTAAACTGGTTGGGACAGAATACAGGCGAGATATAATGAGAGCATTTGGTTGTGATGTAACGGCGGGTGTCCGGTGGCAGAGAGAGGAACTGAAGCCCTGATGTGTCACACTCTGTTTTGGAAGTTACAGTTTGTAGGATCATTTTTGGGGAAGTATGCGTCTGTGTTTTGAGATTGGGATTTTTTTTATTGTTGTTTGTGATTAAAATAAGCAGATTAGAGTAATCTTTGTGTTTTATGTTTCAAACCTTGCACAACAAGAGTTGTTTCAGGGACTTGATTCTGTTGTGCCAAGTTCTACACATGTGATAGTGTTACCGTGTCCCTACTGCATACACATACAGGCTCACTCTCCTCCCACACTAGAGGCACCGTCCTTAGGAAATGTCATCAGTCACGCGCTAATGACAACACTTCCTTAAACTGCTGAGTCAGCAGCAGCAGGTTCCTGTTTACCCTTCTTGTTCTTCTCTCATCTGCTGTTCCTAAAGAGTTTAGTCTAGCTAGTGCACTTCAGGCTGCAGGCTCCTACACATGCATCTATTAAGTGCACATCATTTGAAAACATATCCGCAGATAGAAAATCTTTTCCAAAAAGCAAGGCCCTCTGCCAGAGCTTCATTATATTCATTTTTAATTCTAATAGAAAAACTGTTTGGATTTAGGTTGCGATTTGCTATGTGTGCACATTTTACAACCACTAGCGTCTGCTTCAAAACAAGTCCCGCCCTCACATGCTCTCTATAAATGTGTGCGTGTGTGTGTGCGCTCAGCTGAGAGGTTGTGTCCTGCCGAGTGGAGAGCCGTCTTTAGAGTTTGACAAATATTAGCAAAATAATTTACATGACGAATAGCACTGATTGCAGAGACAGACGGGACGTCCTCATTAGACCGGCTATTTCGGAGAACACCGGTGGAAGCACCGGGACTATTGGACCAGTAAGCATTAAAATCATCCTGCTTGTTCCCCATTGGCTGGCTGTCTGGCTCGATGTAGGAAATTTGGGTTTAGAAGTGTTTTAAGAAATCATAATAGAAGTGTTTCTATTCGGTAGGAAAAGGGCCCTCAACATGGAAGACAAGAGGTGCTCAGATACCAAGCGTCTGCTAACTTACTGGAAGGCTGCCGACCCGACAACCCCTCCAGATGCTGTGGGACTACCTGAGGTCCTGCAAGAGACAGACTTCAAAACCACCACCACTCCCAGACCTGACAACCCAGTCTACACACCGTCAGTGCTGACAGAAGCACACGGGCAGACTAAGCTTCCCTCACCTCCCCCGCCGTATGACAGGAAGAAGTGCAGAATAATCAATCCCTCTTTGTTAAAACCCTCAATCCAGGCACCTGTGCATAGAGTAAATGGGGGAACATTGGATATGGACGTGGAGAAGGTGAGTACTCCAGGGAGCTGCCAGGACGAAGCAGGGCGAATGGGGTGCAGAGAAGAGGAAGAGACAAAAAAGAAACAACAGGAGTGGAAGATGGGGAGTGGTGAGTATAAGACAAAAGGTTATTTGTTCCTCAAACCCAGAAACAGACGGAGAGCGGCCACAAGTGATGATGACACCCTTGACGACACTGATACGGAGGACAGAAGAGAAGGGGTATGTGGAGCAGCCGGAGGTTGTCCACTTCCCAGACGGTCCAGCAGGAAAAGGAAGGAACCAGAATGCTATGCAGACTGGTTTTGTCCTGTAAGAGGTGAGATGCCACCATTAGCCCAGACCCAACAGTACCCCTTGCTGGTGAAATCCAACGGACAAGCTGAGTTTGTGCCATGGGGACATCGAGACATGGACGCACTGGAAAAGGCGCTGCCACCGCTGGCAGGAGGAGCCAACCCGTGGATCCGTCTCTTTGAAAAACACACAGCAGCGGATAAATTGGCATTAGGAGACATACGAGCCATGATAATCCGCGCAGAGGGAACAGCCCAATTGACCGCTTTGGAAGTAAGAACAGGAACGACCAACAGAGGGGATGAAACCTCATTTGACACCTTTCGAGGAGTCTTCTGGAGAGCAATGCGAAGCATCTGGGCCACAAAACCGAATATGAACTCCCTTTCTGGACTGAAGATAAAACCAGAAGAAGAAACCCATCAATATCTGAAAAGAGCTGAAGAAGAGTGGCATAGGGCCACAGGGGGGAGACATGACAGCAATGAAGCCACCACTGTAGTATGGCGACACACTGTGCAGAAAGGCCTTCCCCTACCAGTACAAACAGCGCTGGGAGGAGTAGTAGGCTTGAGCAACATGGAAGATGCCATGTGGAGGGAACACCTTACTCACTACAACCAGAGACATCAAACTGAGGAGACAAGTGGACAGGAAGATCTGAAGAGAATGACGCGGCAGCTGCTGAAACTTCAAATAGCGGAGGCCGACAGAGAAATAAGTAGAAAACATCAGGCCAAGAAACAGATGGTCATAGCCGAGGCTCAGGCCTCACAACAGCCCCAAAATCCAGCAGAACCGGCCCCCACAGTGGTGTACTACCAACCTCCACCACATTACAGAGGCAGAGGACATGCACGTGCATTCAACAGAGGGAGAGGTAACTATAGAGGGGGGTATGAAAGACCTGTAGGTAGAGGGGAATGCTACATATGCGGGAGTGAGAGTCATTGGGTGAGAGACTGGCCACAGAGAGCAGGAGGACAGTTCAGTGCATCACCACAATGGGCTCCATTCCCACCACATCAGCAGTACTCAAGACCAGGTCTGCCAGGACCACCTCCTTCATGAGACCCCCACAGCGACAGATGCCCATGCTGCCACCAGGACCATGGGGCGGTGCCGACCAATAGAATATACAAGGGCGCTAACTAACATGAGTCAAGTTTTGTTTTCACAGGTGGAGAACAGAGGCATCCGCTGACAGGAGAAAGCAGTTGCCTATTGTATCACCAGGCAGCTGCCTGTGGATGGGGTCCACAGGTGTAAGTGGTGCTGACCAACAGGGGGGACTGGACCATGGGAGGTTCATTTTATAGCCAAGATACATATATGACATAGGGGTACCAAGGGGGGTGTCTAATGAATTTAAAGCCAGAAATCAAATAGCTGCAGATTTAGAATCTGTTTTCTCTCAAAGGGTGTCAATCAATAAAAATGTCAATTGGATCAATTACCTTTACTATAACCAACAGCGTTGCTATATCAGGACTGCATGCACAGCTAGCGAAGACTAGTTTAATGACCTTGCAGAATAGAATAGCATTAGATATGATTTTAGCTGAGCGGGGCAGAGTTTGGATCTGCCTGTGGTACTTTCGTTCCAAATAACACAGCTTCTGATGGATCGGTGACCAAGGCGCTGGCCGGATTGACGACACTCAGCCACGAGCTAGCAGAGAACTCCGGTGTCGATAATCCAGTCACCGACTGGTAGGAGGTGCAATCAGTTACGTGTCGACGATGAGGAAGAATTTGAACTTCTGATGGCCACTGTTTAGTTGAGGCCACCAGCGATGCCATAGTAGGACTTCACAAGCAGCTCCTGAACATCTTCACTGAGATCCTGAAGGACCTGATTAGGCCCAGATGGACTTCTAAACACATCCGGTGAGATACTGGAAATTTGGAAAACAGACAGAGATTGTTTTGAGTACTTTGAGGATTGTTTTTGTTTTATTGGGTTATAATGGGATTTCAGGGTGCAATAATTAAGAAATGTAATTTTGTCAAGTGTAAAAAGAGCAGACAAGGCTTCTCAGAAATTTTTCTCTAGCCCTCAGGATGGAGCCTGGACTCGATGCAGGACCATTCCCACCTCCACCATCTACAGCCCCACCACCTGGACACCAGAGGACTTCAACCGGAATCGACTGTTATTGTGTGTAGTGAGGCAAGCGTAGGGTGATCAGATAGGGGTGAAAAAAAAAATTACTTGAATTGTTGTTTGCTATTGTTTAGATAGGGAAACTCATCCTCTGATTGCTTGAGGGGGATTGTGTTTCCAGGGTATTATTTAATCCACTGTGAACAGTGGATTAGGGGGGAGTTGTAGGAAATTTGGGTTTAGAAGTGTTTTAAGAAATCATAATAGAAGTGTTTAATGATTCATAATTAAGAAATCATAATTATAAGTGTTTTGGAATACATAATTAGAAGATTCATAATTGTAGAAGTGATTTGTAGTTAGAAGTGTATCTTAGTAGCACCTTTATATCTGTTTGAAGTTTTTGCCAAAAGTTGCAAATCCTTATCTTTATATAGAATGTTTATCATAGAAGTGTTAAGCCATAAAAGACAGTCATTGAATGTATTAAACTGTGAAGAATAGCCAAGGGAAAGTCAGACTTCTAGACAGACATTTGCAGGTTGTGCCCGCGCGAGGGTTTTCGGAAGCCTGACGCCAGGAGGAGGCAACCGAAATTAGCCAATAACAATTAAGATGGACAAAAGGGAGGGAATTTCAAACTGTAAGAGGAAGTGCTGGAAAGGAATTCACTCTCTTTCTCCTCGGCTCTGAGCCTGGAAACATCTGTGTTTCCAGGCTGAGTCGCGAGTGAATAGCTTTTCCGCGCGGATCATATATTATATATTCTGTTAGTAGTGTACTTCATTCTGTAATTGTATAAGCTTCAGTAGGATTAAATACATTTTAATTGTAAACCAGTTTAGGGTAGATTTATTAAGAAGCAACTCTACTGTAAAACAGTGGAGCGTGCTCTCCGGCCTTCTCTCGGTGGGGAAGATTTCAGCCTCCACAATATCCTTGTGGAAAGCCCTGTGTGTGCGCCTGTCCACCTTTCACAGACATGGAGTGAAGCCAAAATCATCTTAATCTGAGTCAACTTGCATATTTAAAGTTCTCCCTCTGTGACTTTGCATATCTTGCACACGGAGCAGTCTGTGACCTATTTTTTTCTTTGCTCAGCGAGGATGAAGTTCTCAGAGAGCAGACGAGAAGACATTTTCCTATCCTCCAGAAGACATGGAAGAGAATAAACTTATTTTTTGTGACTGTGGCAGCAACATTGAAAAGCAGACCACCGCTCTCTATGACGGATCAGTTGGTATGTAAACGTACTGTAACTTATTGCACAATGAAAGTGTTCTCATCGATGACGATTTCAGATCTTCTGCTGGCCACCGAGGAGGCAGACCAGCCTCCTGGGTGGCTCGGATTGGATCTCACTTTATATACAAGTTTGTTTTGTTAATAATTGTGTGATTCGGTTTGTAACTGTTTGTATCTGTTTTTATGCTTCTTGGATAATAAATCCATTTGATTTTTACTTTAACCTGCTGTTGTGTATTGGAGGCGATTGAGAGCACATGGCTGCAAGGGAGGGGGGGGGGGCGATTTCTCCCTGTGTCCAGAAGTTATGGCCATAACAAATTTGGCAACCACGAAGGGACTTGACGAACTCTAAGACGGGGACATGGGACCGCGGATACTTTCGGAGTGTACACGAACAAAAGGTGAGCAGAGCCGTTTTAATAAAAATCTGTTTAGGTAGACTATAGGAACCTTAGCCGAAAGTGTTCACAGACCGCATGGTCCCTGAAGGCTTCATCTGGTCACGAGGAGAGACCGCAGAGTAACCTGAAGCTGGAAAAGTGCATTCTCCTGAAATTTGAGGTAAATCAGGAAGGTACGGGAAGACAGTTACAAACTGAATATGAATACTAGTATGTGATGTTTAATTTGGTAATCTAAACAAGGTGGTTTGGTGAGTAGTAGCTCTGCATGGTGATATTTGAGTGAGTGGTAACTCTGAATAGTGCAGTTCAGGCGAGATAACAGAGCCTTGAGTGAGCTAAGGCGGACTGAGATCGCGAAGCGAGGTCTCTTGGGGTCTTGCATTTGTGTCTTGGGTCTAGTAAACTAAAGGCTCAAATATACGGGAGGGAATAAATTGAATAGTTCCAGAGGGTTTTGGCTAGAGTTCGCGCCGTTACCACTCTGTGTAGTTGACCAGCTGGGCTGGCCTATTAGGTGGGCCTTGTGAGAACTCTGCCCCACGGGACATAATGATACGAGCTTAAACAGCCGAAAAGAACGGGGTCACGCTTTCGTTAGCCATTAGCTCCGCTGGAAGGAGGCAGGCTGTAACAAAGCGCTGGTTTTGACTTGAGTTAATAATCTGGCGTGGGTAGACAAGAAAGAAGGGGAACATAGTACATTGTATTAACGGTGTATTTTGCAATGAATGATTGTTGCAGTGCTGAAAGTTGTGTTGTAAGACAGAGTAACGTATGGTGTGAATGAATTGTTTGAAGCCGGGAGCTAAAGGCCTGCTCCGGTGCTTACTTTAGAAAGTTTAGATAGTTAGATAAAAGAGGAGATTATAGAAAAATAACCGGTACGTTGGTGGAAGGCCAAGGCCCGGTCTAGTTAAATAAAGAGTGTGTGGATGTGGCTTGATATTGCATTAAGATTTCAGTTGATAGTGTGGTCAACTTGATGAGGTTGGCCTAGCTTCGTCTGTTAGCTTAGCTGCTTTGTTAGCTACAAAGCTCATGTGGTAAGCACATGTTCTCCGCCAACTAGCGGACAGGAGAAGTAATTGCTTGATAATTACAGAAAAATCCTTTACCTAGAGTCCCGGAGGTGTAAATACTTTAGTTAATTTCCATTAACAGTTTTAGTTTTGATTCAACACTTTTGGTTTCCATTAATAGTTTTATTTTTAATTCGACATTTTAATATTGTTAGTTTGTTTCGTTTTTTGTGTCAACATGGGATTTAAGAGTGGACTAAATTGGGGTTCCTTGAAAAAAGCAGTTTTTGCCTCCAAAAATGTGATCAACTTGGAGTGTGCTTGGAGCAGAGAAAGAGGTGAAGCCGATACAAATAAATTGATGTCCAAGAGGGAAAGAAAATAAATGTAACTGTTTAAAATAGACTGGAAAGCATATGTGGAGAGAGAGGAATGCAGGGGTGACACACACACACACACACACACTGCTCGCAGCAGCAGAAAGGGGGGGTCACACACACACAGAAATCTAGGAATTGGATTGTAAATTTTTAAATTTTATCTCTACACGAGACAATGTTGTACAGATGTATTCTCACATTTACTGCTGAATTCTGGGTAGTTTTTGTTTTGTTTTGTTTGTTTTTAGTCGAGGTACATTGTCGAGTGGATCCAGATCTGGGGACTCCGCTTCGCTGCTCTATGCTCCCCAGGAACAGACAACATGACCGACACCCACCACTCAACATGCCGAGGATGAAGAAGACGAACGAGACACATCAGAGTCTACAGAGTCAGCCCTGACTGAAGGGTTTCCGCCATCCATGAGCCTGGAAAACGTCATGCAAGGGAATTGTGTGACATGGACAGAGAAGTTTCGTCAGCACAGATCCAAGAATGCCCAGCGGACAAGGTATCAGGCCATGAGAGGAAGCTGAAAGACGGGGCAGAGACTTTGACACACACCAACTGAAGACTTTGTGTGCCATAAATGTGGCAGCTTGAACATTAAAGAAGAGGCTGCTCATTCTCCATGAACAAGGAGTGGGGGAAGGTCTCGACAATCAGCCATCAGACTGGGGGGTGCAACAGGCAGCGGAGTGGACCCTAGTTTTGGGTCAACGACGCGCACACAATACAACACAGAGGGTGAGTTAACTTTAGATTCTTTAGATGACAAACTTGTACATTTAATACACAGGTTAGAAACTAGACAAACACCACTCACACCCACATAGCACATGTATTCGAATGAAATTGAAGGATTTAGAAAGTTAGAGTTTATTGGACAGAAAATACTGCTGATGTCTCTGTTTCTCTGTCCCAACACAATCTGAGTTGTAAAAGGAGATTCCACATGTGTTCTGGTACGAGGATCAGGAATGGTGTGGAAGGACATGTCTGACTGGCAGCAAGTCAGACTCAATTCACTGACTTCAGAAACACCGAGGATCCTGGCAGCAGAGCTGGTTACACCCACTGAGACAGCGGCTGCGTTGACCCCCCTACCCCCAAACCACTCCACAACCCCCAACCGGAAAGGACAAAGACACTGGCAAGCTGAGCGGTGTCATGGACAGTTCTCCTCACCACCCACACGAGAACGAGCTACCTGAACACTGAGTCACTGCACTCAGACTCACCTGAACTTTTTGACAGTGATACACACTTACATGAGTGAAGAACAAATTCACCACCATTGGACGACGATGAAACACCCAGAACTATGTGACCTTAGATGCACAATGTGTTGTCTACTGTTTTTAGCATGTAAATTGTAACACCTATTCTGCTTACACATCATGATGACACCTATGTGTAAAGAATAATCCTTTTCCCTCCACAGCTTGTACTTACTTTAGTAATGCTACACGAGAACTGTTAAAAATGCTTTTAAATTTTTTAGAAATATACAGGGCAGCCAGTTATGAGTAGATGATGTATTGATGGATACAACTGTTTAATGTACTCACTCTGAAGAGTGAGTAAGGGGGGAATTGTGAGGAATTTATGTTTTAAAGCACTCCTAACTATGGATATAATGCGATACAGTATATTTACTTGTAGGAGTCTGGTCATTTCATGCATTAAGTGTCTGTGAGAGGGGGTTTGAGGAATGTGCTGGAGCGGGGGTTGTGTGAAAGTGGCTGGGAGAGGTGTGAAGTTTAGGACAATGGGGCATAGGCCCAGGTGGGGCTTGTTGGACTTCAGCCAATCAGTGAGCTGATCGATGAGCTGAGGAATGTAACTCTGGGGGGGACAAAGGGTTTGAAGCGCTGGGGGATTTCAGATCTTCTGCTGGCCACCGAGGAGGCAAACCAGCCTCCTGGGTGGCTCGGATTGGATCTCACTTTCATTTTATATATACGTTTGTTTTGTTAATAATTGTGTGATTCGGTTTGTAACTGTTTGTATCTGTTTTTATGCTTCTTGGATAATAAATCCATTTGATTTTTACTTTCACCTGCTATTGTGTTTTGGAGGCGATTGAGAGCACATAGCTGCAAGGGGGGGGGGGGCGATTTCTCCCCGTGTCCAGAAGTTATGGCCATAACAAATTGTCTTTATATTCATGTGAGATAGCTCAGCGATGATCACCCTGAAACAGTCGAATCTAAACTCTCACAGTAGCAGCATATTCCTCATTAGGAAAACACAGGAAAACTATGAAAACTAGTCATTATGCACGCAACTCAGTTGAAAACTAACCCAGTGACCTTGTCTGCTCTGTGTGTGAATAGATTTTGATAGAACTTTATTGACTCACTGGAACAGGACGTTTGTCTTAAGGGAATTTTAAAACAAGCCTCCCTTTTATCCTGGCACAGACTGATAATGCACAGTGCAATAATTAATGTTTCCCAGTCATGTTAAATAAATGACAGAGCGACTGGAGGATTGAGGTTGTGTGTGTGTGTGTGTGTGTTTGCAGCTACTCACACAGCAGTCGGTCCAATAGATGTGGAGGAAGGGGAAGGTGAGGAGAGCCTTGTTGCCCTCCTTGGGGAGGAGCTCCTCTTTAAACTGGACGAAATTAGCTTCAAGGTGGATCATTTTTGGTGCGCGGCCGTACGTCCTGCATAGAACAGAAAGCAGAGTCTTACATAGTCAATATATATGTTGTTTTACGATGATGCGTATCATTTTTACTGCCCCAGGACAAAATATGGCCGTGTGTCTCTGGAACACCGACTCCTACGTGTGTTGCTGGATCGGCAGCTTTCTCACAAGCTTAGTTTGAAAGTGTTTCAAAGGAAATTGCAGTTTATTGTCATCGTTTTGACTAATAGCTTTTATTTTAAAACAAACAAAACAATAATCACAAAACAAACAACACCAAAGTCACATTGAAACAGACCAAAATACAAACTCAAATTCATACATCCGAACAAACACAGCATACATCAGCAGACCTAACCACCTAAATAGATAAATAAAATGTAAGGATAATCTTTTTATAAATACGTCCTACTTCTTGCATACCAATTCATTTCATTATTGTATTATTAGGGTCCGAGCAACCGACAACGTCGGGCCAGCGAAGGCCCTATTGAAATTGTACCCGTTTAGGTAAACGCGCATGGTTGGAGGACTTGCCATGCATGAAAACTCACCAAATTTTGGGGACTTGTCAGGCCTGGTGAAAATAGCCATCTGAAAAAGAATGCATCTTTCTGTGTAAAGAAATGGCTCTCTAGCACCCCCTACAAGTCGGACCGGCGACGCCCCTCGGCCAGTATGTCCGATTGACTTGAACTTTGACACACATGTCCACTTGAGCTAGAGCTACAAAAAAGCCAATCAGACCCCTAAGCTCCGCCTACTTAGATTTTCTGCCATATTGAATTTAGTGTAAAACACATTTCTGCAAACTCCTCCTACATGCTTAGTCCCATTACTACCAAATTTGCTGTGGATCATTACTGGATCTACGTCATCAAAAGTTATCAAAAGCTTTTTGATATCTCTTTTCATTTAGAAGATATGTACCAATAAACTTCTTAGGGGCATGGCTTAATATCAATACATATAACTTCTCAACCGTTTGTCCTACAATTACCAGATTTTCAGCATATGTGCACATTGCATCCTCTAACATACCCTGTGATTTATTTTGCATTCAACAACTAGGGGGCGCTACAGTAAACCCTCGAATTTGTGCTTTTTGTCACTTTTTGCAGATTTCAGCCTTCGCACTTTAACGAACTCCTCCTACAGATTTAAGCGATCAAATTCTACTTTCGTCAGGATGCTCTTAAGACCTTTGTGATTAAAAGTTATCAAAATCGAGAGTTTTCATCGAAGAACGTTGACATGGCGTGGCGGCCATTTTGCCTCATTGTTTATGAAAAAATAAGTTCTTATAAGTTGTTATAACTCCAAGGTACATTATCCAATCTGCACAAAACTTCTTATGCATGATGCTACTTCAAGCCTAAACATACTTCAATTAAAAAAAATTCAATAACTCATATCGCCGCCTACTGGCTAAAGGAAATGTCATATTCTATACTTTTATTTATACCTCCTAGCCAGGTGACCTGATTAGTCAAAAATTTGGTAAGGATAGCCTTAAGACATTGATGATGCATCATCATGAATATTGTGAGTTTTTGTTGAACGCTGTTGCCGTGGCGACGCATCGTTCGCCATGAAAAAGGAAGCTGATGGTTTAGTGGGTTGGGATGCTCAAAAACTCATGGAACTTTGTACATGTGTCACAGGTCATATGAAGAAATAGTTTATACGATTTTCTTTATTGGCCGTTTTAAATTGCCTCTATAGCGCCCCCTACTATATTTCAAAAGAGCAGCCCCAGCGCTATGTTTTGGCTACATATATGAAGCTTGGTAGGCACATGTGTCCTATGGAGACTTAAAGAAAAGTCTCTTGGGACCATGCTCCAAACCCTACAGGAAGTCGGCCATTTTCAATTTTGTATGAATTTATACAATATTTCGACGATGCAGCCCTCGCAGTACGTTTCACTATCTATATATACAATTTTGATGTATAACATTTGGTAAACAGATGTATCACATGTAGACTTACAAAAAAGCCCCGGAAGTCAGCCATTTTGAATTTAGTGAAAAAAAACACATTTTTGCGAACTCCTACACGCTGGGTCCGATTTCTACGAAATTTACTGTGGATCATAATTGGATCTAGATCATCAAAAGTTATCAAAAGCTTTTTGATATCTCTTTGCGTTTACAAGATATGGACCAATACACTTCTTAGGGGCGTGGCAAAATATCAATACACATAACTTCTCAACCATTTGTTCTAAATTCCCAAAATATTCAGCATATGTGCACATCGCATCCAGTAACATACCCTGAGAATTTGTTTGCATTCGACCACTAGGGGGCACTACAGTAAACCCGCAAAGCCTACTGGCTAAAGGAAATGTCTGATGTAACTCAGCTGGACTTGTTCCAAACGGTCCCAAACTTCACATGCTTGATAACACTCTGGCCTGATGAGGTCTACAAGCAAATTTTCCCTAATACTCACAGCGCCACCTGCTGGCGAAAGGAAATCTGCGTTTTTTGACAAACACCATCCGATTTACATGACTTTTACACAATGTGGTTTACACTTGATATAGAACTACATAATGCACATGTTCTGTAGCGCCAGGCAGCGGATACAGGAAGCATCAGACTATTTGCAAAGCATCATTTCCAGCATCAGGCGGTCCACGCGGGATTAAAAACATCTCACTCGCGGATGAGCTGTCCGACGGTCGCAGACGTTCTCGGACGCGCAGGCCAGAGTCCCGCCGGCACGCTGGAGGATGCGAGGGCCCGTTCATCGCTGCTCGCAGCTTTAATTATTATTATTATTTGAGACTGCTTTGTTAATACAAAATAACGCCAATGATATAAATAATAATAATAATATTAATAAACCCCTGGGGTTGTTCATTCACTGATGTTGATCTCACTCTTCACAAACCAGCACCGTCTCCTTCTAAACACATCAAAACACAAGAATGTCACTTATCAAAACTCTGATACTCATCTCGGGTTTACTTCTGTGATTTCAAATTTCTTCCTGAGTAATAACCTTAAAACCTGTTACCACTCTGACGGGCCCGCCCACGGGCCGTCAGAGTGGTAACAGGTTTTAAGTGTAGATTTGTGTTATGTACACAACTGCTCTGTAAAGATGAGTATTAATGTGATATCTCATTAGAAAGCTACGGTTCTTGTAATTCGATTTATGCAAACCATTTCAAGATACAACAACAACAGCAGGTACAGTTAACGTCTCTGTCAAACAAGCACTCCAAAAATAGCCGATAAAATATCGCCGTGACTCACCGATTATGATTCATAACGTCTCCCTTGTGCATGCTAGTCCAGCAAAAACGGTCTTGCTAGGTGGCTAAGGGTCCTCTCGATCCAATCCAGTAAAAGATTTAGTCCAAAACACATTAGTACGTCCATAAAGACCCACGGGGGGCTGTTGCATCATTTCAAATTAGCCAGCAGATATGATAACTCGCGATCATAATTCGGTCATAATTTCACTTTTCATGTCAACAGAGAGGAGATTTTCATCGCAAAATGGAGGCTGCATTCCGCCGGTTAGATTGACACCTCATTTGACCCAATAGGTGCTTCTATAGCCCGGTCACATTCTGGAACAGCCAATGAGAGTCCGCTTTGAAAGACAAGACTCTCTTCTTTGAGTAAAGTTTGAGCCAATCGCAACAGATTCCATTGAATCTCAGGCTCCATATAGCCAATGAAATTACGAAGACAAGGATATGCAGATTCAGCAGATTGCACCCTGGGAAAGTTTAAACTGAAATTCAATACCGTGAGTCAAGTACCTGAGACCGATTATCAAGAGCAAAGTCTGGTTCATGAGAATTTTCAAGAATCTGTGAAAGTTGACAATGGTTAAATATGTTATAGTTAACCATACATCGACATAAATAAGCTATAGTTTGAATTTCGGACACGTAGTTTATCGTAGTATATGCATTTTGACGTGGTGACGGCGAGCCTCCAAATGCGTTTTTATGCGGCCGCACTCTTAGTAAACCACGTGTAAAATATAAATTTTCTGTCCTATTGTTATCAAATTGTAACTTCTACCAGGTACTATGACCCCATGCTACCGTACCAGTGTATTTTCCAGCTTATAAGTCCCAGCCATAGATAACTGCTGCCATCTGTTGGCCAAAACAAATCCAGGCGGAAATAAAAACCTTCTTTTTCAATGTGTTGTAAACTCCATAGCTCAATGCCAGTAGCACTTACAGTGATTCTGACTGATTGTGAAGAAACTTCAGAGTGTTACCGTTCAATAGGGACTAAAATCATACATGTACTCCCAATGGTTCAATAAGAGCTGTCAGTTTACTTTGGGTACGCCTTGGATAGGCGTTTTAGGCAAATTTTACAGGAGTGGTAAGAGGTTTTAAATGGAATATCAATACAGATATCATAGAGGAAAGCTCAGAAAACACTTAAAAGCTGCCAGATAAGAGGGAGCATTTGGATTGCCTCTCAACATGTCGACCGTGAGCTGGCTAACAGTGCTAACGGTGCCAACGGTGCTAACAGTGCTAACGACAGTGAAAGTGCTGACAGAGCTAACAGTGCTTAACTGAGGGGGAACCAGAGGGTAAGAGACCACGCTGTTGGTCGGGACGCCGTCTATCAGCTATAACCGCCGTATGAACGCAGTGCAGAGCGGCGGTCGTAAGCTAACCAGCGGGGCACGCTCACGTGCACTAAAAGCTGGCTGGGCTATGTCAACAAAGCAAGGAGAAGCTCGGAGAACAACATACCCGAGGGACTTCATCTGACTTAAAATTCGAGGGGATTTCCCTTGTTCAGTCATCATAGAAATCATTATAACGTCATACACAGCAGTGTATTATTGCAGTCTGGATCGAGTGACCTGCATTAACACCAACATATGTCAATAAGTCATTCAAAATCACGAGCACTGCCAGTTAAATGTCTAGTTCAATGTCTTTTGTATTTATGCACATCTTGCGTGTTTCTTGTCTTTTACTGTGAATATAATGCAATTTTTGTTTATTGTGGCTATGTAATAAATACAAAATCCATGGTGTGATGATGTTAAATGTTGGACCCCTTTACCAAAAAAAATAACAAATACAAAAAATGCAAAATCTATCCACAAAATCCTCCAAAAACAAACCTCTTTGATACGGCGGCGACAACAATGAAAACAATAATATGTATTTCTATGTTGCATTCACCAGGGCAGCACTCACCTCCTCCACTCCATTGGCTCCCTGGGGAGTTGCTGGGCCAATGAGGTATAGAGAGACGTAAACAAGCCCTGGTCTCCAGCACCTGTGACGAGAGGGACGACACAAAGAGCATTTCAACGTTAGGCCAGAAATGAAGAACTCAAAGAGCACGAACATTTAAATCTAATATCTGCACATTCTCAATACTCAAGGTTTCATTGTAAAGGGACACTGAGGATATTTTGGGCGAAATAGGTTTAGCACATAATAATAATCATACTAATGTAAACACAAAGAATATACCCCAAAAAACCTCAAGTGAAAAACTGGAGTACAATGTGATAATGGTGCGTAAGAATACTTAACTTACTGAAAAACTAAGAACATTGAAGAACTAAATGAAGAGCAGAGGTCTATCTTTTTGCTCTCCTCACATTCCACCACTGGACTGATGTTTTCACACTCAACACAGTTAAGATCCAAAAACAGCGAGTCTGGAAATTACGAGGATAAGAAGTGTACCAGGGTGTTACGCCCCATGACTTAACCATGCCTCTTTTCTAGTTGAGAGCTCTGTTTGTCTTTCAGGTCTGCCACGCCCCCTGACAATCACTGAAGCACCCACACCTGAGAGTCCTCATTTCATCAGTGGAGCTGCATATCAACCCCCGAATCCAGTGTTTCCCGGCCCCCGTTTGTTCACTCTGGGTCTGTGGCGCTGTGGGTTTGCTGTTGCTGCTACCAAGAGCATTTGTGCTGCCATACCTGGGGTTCAAACTTAATGGAAGCTTTGTAGGGGTTCTCTGCCTTTTATTTTGTAAAGTTTCCTCCTGTTATTGTGACTAGTTAGGGAGTTCAGTATTGTGTTTGTTTGTTCATAGGCCAGCTGACCTCTTCTTTTCCAGTTAGCATGGGGGTTTTGTTTATTATGTTGGCCTTAGAGACCCTGACGGCTACGCTTCCTTATTTAGTTGGTTTGTTCCTGTTCATCTATACTGTTAATAAATGTATCTAATTGCCGCTGCCTTATCCTCTTGGTTTTTGTTAAACTTTTGCCAAGGTTTTCCATCACATTTTATGTTACTTCCAGTGTACCCCTAGGCACACTATATAGGCCGTAACACAGGGTGTGCAACTGCTTTGCAGCCTTCTCATTGGACAGTTACTCCACAAACAGCTGATGCAGTATAGTTTATCTGCTTTCAAACCACTCGACTCCAGAAAACCTCTGATAGTCTTTGTCCAAGACATTAAAACACAGATAAACACATCCAACAAGAGGTCATCTTCATTAATGAGGATGTAGTAAAAGGATGTTGAGGTTCAGCCAGGACAGTCTGATTTAAGACTCTCTTCTGGAGCCCAGAGGAGTCAGCTTCAGCCTCTCTATTGGATCTACAGGAAACCTCTTTTACCACTGAGGGAGGGTTTGTCCCCTCTTTCCAAAACACAAAGATACTTTTCCTCTCAGACCGTGTTGATATTTCTACTTCTCTTGGGGATGGGCGATATGGCCAAAATCTTCTATCCCAATATAGGTAATTTCATATCTCGATAAAAATATATATTACGATATGGCATGTTATAAATGGTCTATATAACCGTAACATATGGTAAATCCTATTTTTGTACACTTACATACTTGACAAATGAGAAGCACCGAGTGCTTTTCTTTTAGTTAAGAACTTTAGTGCAAAATGAGCATAAATAGTATCAAGTGAAATTAAAGAAGAAAAAAAAATGAATGGAAATTCCTAGCTACATACCGACTATGTTTAAATGCATTCAAACAAACAGAGTAATCACATTAAGACAGTAGTTTGGTTTAGATACACTGGGGTATTTACATGAAAATAATTCTTAACAATTCAGATTTTAGAAGTGTATGACTGTCATTATCAATTTAGATGACGTAATTGTGTCGCAATATATGATTTCATCAAGACAATGAACTATCACATTGAATTATCGCCCAGCCCTAACTTCTCGCTTGTGTTTTTCTTCATCAGTCTTGTAGGCAACTTCGTAATAGAAAAAGGTCATCACTTTTTTTTTTTTTTTTTTTATCCTACTGTGTAACTGATTATTCACTCACTTCTAAAAGGGTCACTTCTCTTTTCTGCTGATTTACTGCCTCTAAAAAGCTTAAGACATTAGCTCTATTCTGCATTTGATCCGTCCATGCACATTTCATGCTTTCTGCTCTTATTGTGCTTTAAGGAGCTTCATGTTGAAAATGTGCAGCTGACCTGACAAACACAGTTTGCCCCTTTTTCATCACCGTGTCATATCACTGCACAGAGGCTGAGCCTATCCTACGTAGAAACCTGGCAACAGGAACTACATCGGCCAGTCCAAGGATTTTGACATTAGGGGACATTTTGGTCTTTTTCAACAGAAATCGCTGCTCACTCCAAATGAGTGCTTTTAAAGGGGACATATGCTCATTTTCAGGTTCACACTGCTATTTTGGGTTTCTAATAGAACATGTTTACATCCTCTAATGTTCACGGAACACATTATTTTTCTTATCCCGTCTGTGTTAATAGATTCCCCCTCTGTCTGACACGCTCCGATTTTGCACCTGTCTCTTTAAGACCCCCAACTAAAAAGCCCAGTATGCTCCGAGTGGCTTGCAAGAAAAATATGGTGCAACTTTGCAAAGGTATTTCTCAAGTCATTGGTGGAGATTCTCAGATGGAGGGGGGGGGGGGGGAGGTCTGCATATGATAGGCTCGTTGAATCACATTTTTTCCAGATACCCAAAAATATATGCAGAAGATCTAAAAAAAAAGTGAGTTTTTCATGCTATGTCCCCTTTAAGTTACGTATAAGTATATTATATATGTCAATTTGGAGAGCAGTCCTTAAGTGCTGCAACAGTTTTGTTGTGGCACTGCACGCAAACACAATGCACTTTCAAAACAAAAATGTGAATATGAGATGGAAGTGCTGATGTTGGCTTAGTAGTACCTGGTCCATCCTCCAAATCCTGACTAAGTCGGTGGACCAGGCCCTCACCAGCGGTAGAATCCTCAGCTTAACAACAAAGTGACTTCAATGTCACCACCGGTGCCCCATTTATGAAAAGCTTATTAAAAAAAACTGTCATCCATGGTAGCTGTGTGCGTTTTCATGAACAGTGACACGTAAAGTAATTGTTCCAGCTACACTGGAACTGGGCCACATGTAAAAAGCTTTTAATATGCTGACAATTTGACTGTATTATAAATCAATTACCCCTCCCCTTGATGCCCACTATTTTTAACACAAAACATCACTGAATGTGGAGTTTTGCAGCGCAGCGTATGACAAAACTATTGCCTCATATATTCATAAGTAGTTTGCATGTACAATCGTACTGTGGCCTTTTTCTCAAAGTCCTTTCAGTGTGATCCAGTGTGTGTTATTTAGTAAATGCATCCGTGTGCGTTAAGTTTATGTTACAGGCTAAATCTTTCCAGTGTGTAAATCTTTCCAGCGTTGCCCGAACAAAAGTGAACTTTGAATGTCCACAAAGGTTATCAAAAACTCTTATCAAATACAAGCCTGCAACGCAAACACCAATCCCTGTGAGCAGGGGCAAGTCCATCTTACACAAAGCGTCAACAGTGAAAGGACAACACTGCTCATCTGGCAGGGGAACACCAGCAAAAGCAGACGGAGCAAAACGAGTTACACATTTAAAAGCTTAGATCCAAGTCTTTTATTCATAAGTCTATAAATCTATGGGGGGTTATTTCTTTTGGGGGGGATAAATCACACTTCATCCGAGTGAAACGTACAGTCCGAAGGTGATTTAAATCAATGATTGATGAGAACATAATACATTTCTTAGATATTTTGACATGCAAAGTGTCCAGTATTTATCAGTTTTACACAAATTCTTCCAACAATTACCAGCAACTCTCAGAAATAAGCCACTGTTTGAAAATCCTTGCAGATTTATGTTTATTATTACTTACTTTGTATTTCCATATGTCGGTAAACTTTAACAAGGGACTCTTCTCCCCTAAATTCCAAAACAAGATTCCCTCCACGATACAGCAACTTAACCATTCATTTACCAAACAAAAATGGGGCAACTGGAGAAGACACCTTGTCCACAGAAATGGACTGAATTCTGCATTATTGTACACTGTGGCTCCAGACTCTTCAGGGAATATGGATGAACCTACAAACAACCTGCAGGTGGAAGTCATTATGACTAAATTGCTCATTTCTGAATCGAATCAGCAATGCAAAAACAAGCATACACCTGAGTTAGGACACTTGCTAAGCCTCAGGATGGCCAGGTTGTTACCTGGCCCGCTCAGTGCTAAAAATGGAGCAGCCTGCGTCTTGAGATGAGGCTGGCACCCACTACCAGAGTCGGCTCCTAAAAATAACCCCTCCAAGAAGCTTCCATGAGATTCCAAGGGATTTATGAATGGCAAGCTGACCCCACCACCCGAAACATCATGTGGCGACTGCTGTCAGAGCTGCTAACGGTGGAAACTGTGGCTGTCCATCAGGGAACAAGGTGATATCCTTCCCAAAAACTGCAGCAACTAGCCGTGACGTTATATCGTTAGCTAGGCCTGTTAATCAATGTAGCTGCAAGCTAGCTGAGAGATATGCCGTTTCCCATGTGGACATTTATCAAAGACAGTGTTCTAGTGTGCGAGTATGAAACTATTAAAGCCTTGACAAGTGGACATTCAAGCACACTTCGCAACACACACACGCAGTGCCTCCAAGCTGGTTAATATGGGTACCTGCTAGCTTAGCTAAAACGAGCTACTGAACATAGCTAGCTGGCTAACTGTCAAGACCAGAACAAACAAGACTGAACGTCTCCTTTTTAATAAACACTCACATGTCACAATCGGCTTGTTTTCCATAGTATAGATGATCGGCTTTTCCTCTTGACACTCCATATGTGTTAGCGGTAGTACTCCATGAAAATTATATACAAACCGAGTTTTATTATTAGTAAGTGCTTATCTATGCAGTTGTGTTGACTCGATGGGGCCTGTGTCCCCGCTGCACTTCCGGGAAGTACGTAAACTCTGCGTCATTAAAGGAGCGACCTGTGCTTTTTATGACACCCATTACAGGTGTTTTGAGAAGTAGAAGTAGCAATACCACATTACAAAAGTTCTCAGTCACAGTAAGTTAAGTTAATGTACAAGTATTAACTGTAAAATGCACTATAAAAAGTAGATAATAAAAATAACAGTAATCATCATCATAAACTTTATTTATACAGCACGTATGACATGATTTAAACATATCTGACTGCAATAAGGCCAATAAAAGGAGAAAATTAAAATAATATATATTTTAAAATAATAAAATATGGTGCAATACGAGATGAAAGCAGTAACAATAATATAAATCAGACAAGACATGTTGGAAATAATTTGAAATAATGTGTGGTTTAAAGCCTCAGATCAGGTAAAAGTAGTCATATTACAGAAGAATGGCTCCCAACAGTGTCATATTATCATATATTATAATATGGGGTTATTGTCTGCAGGTTCCTTTTTTTGGTGGTGTGGTGGGGCTACCTGTTTGTTTACATTTTGGATCACATATTGTACCTTTTTAAGGAGTCAAAGAAAAACTATTATCTATAATGTATCAATGTATTTGTATGCAACATAATTAAGACAGAAGTCTTAAAAAATAACCCTGCAGGGAATATGGGTGACTTTAGTATTATCATGGGAATGAAATTATGAATAAATGTGGGGGATACAATGCTGCCATCTAGGGGTACAACGTTGTAATGCAGAAAGTGTGTCAATGAGATGTTAAGATTTTAAATAATTCTATTAAGATAAAACAAAGAAATACCCAATGAAAAAAATGAACTGTTTTTTTGTTTTTCATTCATTATTTTTTCTGGCCTTCATCTTTCTGCTCCCTCTCTACATTTTCTGAGTCTTCTTCAACCTTCTCTCTCCCCTCTTCAGATGCTCTCTCTCCACTTTTCTCTTCTTTCTCATCTTCATGTTCAATCTCAGCCCCATCTCCTTTCCCAGGTCTGTCATCTCCTTTCTCTCTGTTTTTCTCTCCGCCATCTTCTTTTTTCTTTTCCCGATCCTCTGGGTCTTTCAGGCCACATTTGTCTCCCTCCACCATCCTTTCCACGTCCTCTTTTGTACTTTTAGTGCTCTCTCCATCGCCCTCTTTAGTCACATCACCATCCTCTCCCTGTCCCTGTTTTTTCACCTTTGCATCCAAACCCTCATCTGCCTCCCCCTCTGCCTCTTCCCGCTCCCATCCGACCTCCCCTCCCACCCCTTCACCTCTCCCCTTTTCTCTTTCTCCTTCCCCGTCTTCTGGCAGCTGGGGCTCCACGGCTGCCACCTCCCACTCCAGCTGCTCCACCCTGGCCTGCATCTTGCGGCTGCTCGACTCTAATTCTGACATAAGTCGAGCTAGTTTGGTTTGCAGGATTTCCAGTTTGCTCTCCAGTCTGCCTATCTTGGTTTCCACCTTCTCTGCCTCCCCCTCCTCTCGCTCCCCACTCTCCTCCAACATGCCCATCTTGGTGAGGATCTGTCGGCCTTTCTCCTCCAGGTGACGTTTGGCTGCAGGGAACTCAGACAACACGTCCGTCAGGTCTTCTTTGGACAAGCTGAACAGGTCAGAGTAGCCGATGCTGCGGATGTTGGCAGTGCGGCGATTGCCTGACTTGTTACCTAAAAGGAAACAAGTAGTGATTTCTTTTCAACTTTAGTGAGAATTTTCTTAAATAAAAACCAAGAATTATCTAAAGCAGGCCAATTTCAGTGTTCAAAGGAACACTAGGGAAACATTCTTGCTGTTGCTTTAAGTGAGAAAGTCAATCATATTTTTACAGGTGTCTCTCAACTCTGTGCTTTCCATTCTCACATCAAGTTCCTTTCGTTATGTTCATCTACAGGATCACCCCATTCTGACCACAGTTATACGACTGACCTTTCATTTGAGCTGTCACTCAATCATCTACCAAATTGTCCAGTCTTGACCAATGTTAACATAGCAAATGCTTCATTCCTGAGTGTTGGATCCTTCCCTTCATAAGCCGAATGCATTCGCAAAGTCCAAACGCACCACAAAAAGAAGACTACTCTTGTCCCTCCAAATCATACTTACAGCATAAAGTCTAGCATTCTACCTTTTTGCATTGTTGACTTAGGTTAACTAAACTCTCTTCTGAGTGTATTGTGCCAAGATTTGGCCCATTCCCCCTCACTTGTATGAATTAATAAATGTAGTATGACCACGTGCAAAGTACTTGACAATTAACTTACCTTTGATATTGAGGATACTAATTTCCCCAAAGAAATTGGATTCAGTCAGGACAGCAAACTCTGTGACCCCATCATCTGCTACAACTGCAAGTTTTCCCTCTCTGATGATGTACATTTCATGGCCCACGTCTCCTTTCCTGCAGACGTACTCTCCCGGACTGAACACCTGTGAGACAAAAAGCATGAGAATCCTTTAATCTTAATCCTTGAACAATTATTTTCTGGAAGCATTTTACGATGCATTCGATGAACCCGGGAGCAGCAGGTTCACCTTCTTTTCCCCCTGACCTGTGGCGTTAGTTTAAGCACCAGCTCCTCCAGCAGACTTTTCTCACAGCGCTGGAAGATGGTGACTTTGGAGAGCGTGGGCAGGTGGACGCTGACAGCGATCTCTGTCCTCAGGTGTACCGGCAGCTGCTGCAAGATTTCGTTCTCTCGCATTATCTTTTTGTTGATGTGAAGATGCTGGTACCAGCTGTCGATGCGCTGACGAAGATCCTTGCTAATGTGATGGCTTCGCAGGTAAGCCTTAACCTGAGAGAGGGAAACGAAGAGCCTTATTTTCCATACAACAAAAGACTTCGAGCTAAAGAATGTAATTAAACATGACGCAATCTGCCATTCCTTTTCTTGTGTCATATCACATTTCTATGAACAGATTGTGCATTCACATGCAATCCTCCGGCAACGGGACAAGATTTTGCAGCACATTCTCACTCCCAACTTGTCAAATAACGCAGCTTGGTCAGTGGCCCAAAGCTTCAAACTATGAGCGTGGTAGTTAACTTGACTGACTCATTACAGAGTGACAAACAACTCAGGTGACTAATGACTGACATGCCAAAGTTTACTTTTAGTTTCATATGGGACATGAACTGCAGTCCCTTATAAAAAAAATTAAATCCTGTGCTTCCTCCCACCCTTCACCCTGTGTGGAATACCTCACGCTTATGCTCTGAGCGTCTAATCATGATGCAGGTGAGTTTACATTGGTGTTAGTTGCATTGGTATCAAACGCCCAGGGGCATTGACCAAACCGGCTTTGATTGAATGCAGATTAACAGTTTGTGTGGCGGCACGCATTGGCTCACCTCCAACAGTCTTGCATCGCAAGTTGCTAATCAGACTCTAAACAACCAGCAGCCCATGTAAAATGAAGTCTTGGCCCATATATCCACTAGCTACACCGGATCCCCAGAAATATAGCCCCTTGCACCTAGAGGCTTATCAATAGCCAATGGGTTCCAAGATTGTATCACATACAGAAAATGTCAGGAAGAAGATTCATTTCAGAAACTGAGGTTTTCCAACTTACCAGCTCATGGTTAGGGAAGAAGACATTATCACGGTCCCTTAGGCTTGTGATGACATTGCCAACATTGCCAACAATCGATGCAAACACCAGCACGGCAATGAGCAGGTCTGCAATCATAAACAAGTACTCTTCTTCCCTTTTCGGCAGGGGGGTGTCTCCCACTGTGGTGAAAATCTGGGCTGAGAACCAGAAGCAGTAAAAGTACTGACGACGCATGGAGGCGAACGCCGGGTTGGTCATGTTGGGGTAAACCCAACGATCACTTCCGAAGCCGATGTAGCTGGACAGTGCAAAGTAGAGACAGGCGTTCCAGTGGATCAACACAAAGATGTAGATCATGAGCTTGGAGATGCGGAAGGTGTTGGGGTAGGAGGTTCTCGTCTCCATGCGATCCAGGGCCTCGTTGAGTCGTGGAATACGGACAAGTCGGTTGATCCTCACCAGCGGAGCTTGGATGCCAAAGACAAGGTAGAGGAAGTCGGTGGGCAGTAGGGAAACCAGGTCCCTTAAGAAACTTTTAGAGTGCAGGTAGCGCTTCCTCAACTGTGTGACATCCTTGATCAGGATGCCCTGATCCAAGTAACCTGGAGAGGGAAGAACAAGGTTTAACAAAGCCCAGAGTACACTTCCTACACTGTTACCAAGTCAAAGCATAGGTTGTCACTACTTATTGAGATATTAAATCCATCTGATTTGAAAGAGTTAGTGGCCCACTGCTTTCACATCATGAATGGGAGGTAGGGATGGAAAAGATTCCCATATATATGACTTTCGAGCATTCTCATCATCTGACGTCTTAAGATGATTGTTTTGCTCCAGAGTTGCTCATGTACGATAATACTTTGGAAATGTTGTCCACGTTTTTGCCATTAAAGCATATTGAATTGACTTACTGTGCATGGTCAATACATCACGATATCCATTGATTGTTTTTAAAGTTACTATGAGGAACTTAAATTTTCTGAGGGTTTTGGAAGTCCCTGTGGACAAAGGCGGTAGCTTTTGAGAGCATCGGAGATCCTTCAGAAACCGTTTCATTTTACTGTCTGACAGTCTGTCCCTCTCAGTCTTGGTTCTATTACTCCCGTGTCTCCCTTCTCTCATGCGGGCCATACATGTAAGGATCTAGATAGAAAAATCTGAGTTTCACAGTCTCTGTTTTAACTCCCATGTAATACAAATACACCATTAACCAACTAATGCTATGACTGATGACTGATAAATTAAAAATGCTATTTCAGTTCATTACAACTCGGCTGAAACTTGGTGTTCCTTTCATGGTTCACGTTTTTTATGACTCCACACGTGACAAATAAAAGCTGGATTTGAAGAGTTGTATTCTATTTTAAAGTCTCAATCAAAACCAACAAAAATAATAATAAAATAATATTTACCTGTGTGGACAGTGATGATCATGTCAACCAAATACATGAGGTCTGCCAGATAGTCCAGTGTGAGCCAAACAGGCAGGTAGCTCAATGCAATTGTAGTGAAGCATGTCCTGAGAAAACATAACCAATACGACGGCTGTCATACTGATGACAGGTTATATGCTTCGATGTGTGATTAATATTTGATATCCTCCATGTTTCTACCTCAGAATGATGATCACCCAGTTGTAGACGACGGGAAAGATCATGACCTGTAGCCAGACATAATAAAAGTGTTCTGCCGGATCAATCACCCACTCTTTCCAGCTGATGGGGAAATGATGATGAAGAGAGGAGAGGCAAATGAGGATTGTCAGTCATGATGATGTCGGTGTGACGTGAGGAGAGTTGTCACATAGAGATTGTGTTTTTGTTTGGTTCTCATATCTACATGAACAATAAGCTTAATGTTTCCATCTGTCACAGCATGACTTCTAAAAGTGAGGCGCAACGGGCATAAACATAATTTTTCATGTACTGATCAATTTTGAGATTTTGGGTGATTTTGCTTCCATGACAGACTAGCGGAAAGAAAACATCCAAAATACACATTTAGGTGTTTTGCTTTAAAAAAATATATTTTGTTATTTGTATGGCTGTTTGATTAATTTTGCATTATTTGTGGATGAAACAGGAATTTGTATTATTATAATATATATATATATATATATTTATATTAGATAATACCTTTTTGCATATTTAAACACATATTTTAGAAAACATGTAATACAATAGATAATCTTTGAATGCCAGTTACCTGGGTTGTGATATATATTATTTTGTTTCCCTATTCACCCAGGGTGTCTTCCCTTAAATACTCAAAAACATAGACAGTATATGTTCCGTAAAAATATTAGTACACGTTGATCTGTCTAATGGGATGAGCATAATTAAAATTTTCTATGAAGTGATTCTGAAAGCTTTCACATACATAACACGTCTTTAGGATTCTGTGGAAATAATTACATTTTGTCCACACTGCCTTGTTGGTAAGGTATGACACATGATTAGGTAGATTCTTTTTTAAATACCTTACAAATTAAGATTCAAAACCAAGAATATGCATCTGGGAAAAATGCTCTTATTATGGATAAAAATACTTTCTATTAGATACATTAACTGACTTATAGGACATTCATTTTCTCATCAAAAGGCTTGTTCTTCACCAATTCAGAAGTGATGAAGTCCGAATAAATGAATAATGAATGTCGTCACACTAATTGTAATTACCAAATAACTCCATGATTATGATCCATTCATTACTTACTTAATTTCCCACTTCAGATCCAGATTGGTGTTGCGTTTCTCCTCATCCTTGACTCCATCCTCTCCTTCCTCGGACACTTTCTTCCCCCGTTGCCACCTGAGCAGTCTCTGCCATTGGTTACCTCCATTACTAACATCGCTTGTTTTATCCATTCTCCAAAGTGTAGCATCAGACTAACACATTTCATTCAGGGAGCATGACCTTTGCTTTTGTTTCCTCCTGCATGAACGTTGCCCTTTCTCGTACGATAAATGAAACAACCTTGTTGACCTGCATCAGGCAGTGCGACGTGGTTCACCTGACAACAAACCAGGTGTTGAGGACTGAGGACTGCCTGGTGATGCAGGTCTCCATGGAAGAAAACCACAACAGATGTCATGTGTCCTCCGGGAATTCTTTCTTCCCCTAGAAAAGAAAGAGGTCTTCCTTTGCACATCAGGGGCTGTTAGAGACAACAAACAATAACGGGAGCAGAGCCCAAACTACAGGGAAGGTGTCACTGTCAATAAACACACAGAGTGCACTACAGCTACTGTATCTATGCCACATTAAAAAGGAAATTGAAAATTAGAAGAGACAATGTTTTTTTCATTCATTTATTTTTTTGATAAGTTTTTAATTATGGATAATCTCGGATAAAAGCTCTCCTTAAAACAAGCTGTGCTGGATTTACTCAGTAAATCTAACTTTCAGGACGGAGTAGGCCCACTAAAGGATGTCTTCTGTGGCTGTGGATGGAGCTTTTTAAGGGGAAAAATAACCAAGATGGATTATCTCAGTTTGGGTTTGATACTCCAACATTCTTTGGTGTTTTTATCCCTGGTTTGGTTCAGTATTTGCCTGGTTTTTGCTGTTTTTTATATTTGTATAGCCAAAACTTCTGCTGCTGTCATTCAATGCTGAAATGAGGTTAAAACATACACATTGCTGTGTTTTCTGTGTTATTCACCATAAACAGCCAAGTTAAGTGTATTATTTAGGGGGTCTGATAAGATATACTGAGTTGTATTAGGGGAAATGTAGGATCCAGCGTTTGTGGAGTTTGACCCATAGTGACTTAAAGTCAGGGTATTTCGGCTTCTTCTGCTTTGATTTGGACAAGTCTCTTCTTTTATATCTGTCACACTAACTTTATAAAAGTCGGCTATGACACTTAATTAGAAGTCAACACATGATAAACATATGGATCCATGACAGCTGAGCAAAATGATGAAGACGGTGCGATATGGTTGAAAGCACCACGGAGAGCTAATAAGCAGACTCTTGAGTATTTTTGTCGGATGATGCTCGGTCCTCGTGGTTTCAGATGTGATTTCCCATCTTTTTTTTTATCAGCGTCTCGTGTTGCCTACTGACGGCCACAATAAAGCCGTAAGTACACAATGCACAATTTCGCGTTAGCGTGGAACTGGGTCACAGATATCAACCTAATTGTGACACCTGAAGCCCCTCCACACACACACACACGAACAGCAGGGTGACACAGAAAAGCAGCAGCGTCGCTGTGGGTGTGAGTCACAAGTCGTGTGGGAGGAGTCAAAGTAAGATGGCTGCGGGGAAGGGACGAGTGTTTGAGAAATCATCAGATGGGATGTTTATCTGTCTCTAACAGGATGCACGGCAGCCCGACTGAAGGAGTGGTCAATGTGTTAGTTGCCCCCGCTCAATGCGGTCTAGCTCGCCAGTTGTCTCCAGGTTACTTGCGCGCTGCTCACCCGTTCACTGCTCTGACATTGTGGAATTCATTAGCGGCTAGTCGTTAGCAACCCAGCGGCGCTAGCACACCGGCTAAGTTAGCAGGTATCCGTGGAAATTGGGACCTCGCAACAACTGTTGAGACTCTGACAAATATCAAAGGTGAGTCACTATTTAATTACCTTCTATTAAAGCGCACCGATATGTCAAACTTGGTGAACTAAGCACATGCATGGTTGACATTTCGAAGCTAGCTAATTATCTTTTTGCAGAAACGTTACCAACTAGCTTGCTACATCATCTCTGATTGTTGTTTTCCCAGCCTAAGCCACTCGGGTTGGCTAACATGAGATGTGGCGCAGGATGATGACTACAAGATCAGGTGTAAAGCCAAAAATACCGTTAAGATAACGGTTAATTAACCAATCGGTTTAAAGGCAAGGTCGTCGTATTTGATGGTTAAGTGCTGGTGAGGTGCGCCAACGTCCAAAGTCTGTCAGACACATGACCCCCAACACACACCATTGATTGATGGCTGACTCTGGATGATAGGGTCCGTGTGTGGACGTTGGAGGATGTTGTTCTCCCTGAAACTCAGTCACGGAGATGCTGTGGTACTCATCCTGACAGCCGAGGCAAAAACACGCAATCCTTCAGTAATCGCTCATCTTTTTTCACCTAAAACTTGAGTAGATCAGATACCTTGATCAAAGGCTACACTCTGATTAAGTGTACAGTACTTTTAACATATTTTATTATGATATGCATTTCCTTAAGTTTTGGGGTATTGAATACCAATACATTTTCCTTGAAAACTTTTAACAAATGCTTGATCAGACTCCTGAACTGAACTCTTACTGACTTTTTCTTCTTCTTCAGATCTTTAAAATGCATCTCAAGTCGTTCATAAGCATGGTCAAGAGTTATGAATAATTTAGCTAATATTAGACTGCATTAGAGCTGAAACAATAAGTCAATCGACAGGAGATTTTGTATTTATTTTTTAAAATTTGAGCAACAATGCCAAAGCTTAACTGATTACAGTTTCACCAATGTGAATATTCTTTTTGGCACATTTCAGCGATCTCCTTTGTATTCTGAAACATTGGCAAACTGCTGCATTTGAGCTCTGTTCAGTTTCACTTAGTTCAATTATTTGGAAGAGAATCACCTAATATCTTGTATTTATGTCTTGTTTCGTGCCTGATCATTTAACTTTCAAGGCTGACATCGACTCTCTCGGAATAAGGTTGTGATTTGTGCGCCATATCGGTAAAAATATTTATTTTTTACAGAGACGTCTTGTGAAGCTGGTTGTCACAGTGAGAGGTGGTGGTTTACGGAGAGGAAATGTTTGTTGGCACAAGAGATCAGTAAACAGGCGACAGGAAATTAATGATATGCGTTGCAGGTAGCACATAGGTAGCAACGCTTTGTGGTGTTTGTGTTTCGGATCCGCTTTGCCACCGACTTAAAAAAAGATATGTGTTAGGTGAACGGAGAGTCTGCGCACATCTGTCGCAGCTGCTGCTACGACAGCTCGCTGCCTCTACCCGCTGCAAAACACAGAAGTGATCCTTTAAAATAACAGTAAAAAAACAAGAAACTTTGGAAGCAAACCACTTTCAGTCTGTCTGAATGTCTGAGAGAGTTTATGTTTGCTTTTAGACATTGTGGTGTGAGAATACAACAGTCAAGTGGAGCTGTGTCGTGGCTTACCTTTGATAAACTCCCTTGTCTTAACTTTAGCTGAACTTTGAGCTCATTTTATGGGTGACTTTTATGGTGCTGTATGTGTGTGACATGAAAATAAAACACATATTTTGATGGTTTTGTCATAAAGTCTGTCAAATTGCTGTAGATGAAATAGCATTCCCCCGTCATGTCTGGGTCTAAATTCATTTGGCAGATTTAAAGAAAAACAGTATTTTCTTTGAGCAACACGACTATCATTAACTTTGACTCGCTTGCCAAGGGGCTGGTGAATCATTAGAAGAAGCGTGGACGTTACATTTTACCTGCGTATGGTAATAAGGAGAAACATGGCCCTGTATTGATTTAGGGGAGTCATGAGATCTGGTGCTTGTGTCTGACCTAAGTCCAAGTCCCATGACTTTAGTTCACATTATGTGACCATGAATAGAAAAAAAAGGAAATCTTCTTTTAAAGTTTATTTCTCTACACTTTGTTAATAGCATTGAACTCATTGACCTATTGTTTTATTCAAACAGATGTCACAGAAATAGCTCTCATCACCACTAACCAATGCTTGTGACGTCAACTTTGAACAAAATGTATTTCAGGGAAATACATTTTCACTTTCATAATAACAGTTTCTCTTGATGTTTAATATCTTTTTAGTCTCAGATAGGCCTGTTGGCCTCAGATGTTGGGCATCAAAGCCACTCCTGCAGCATAATCCACATGTTGAGCCATCTGTTCAGTTCTTTCCAAATAATCCTCACAGTAAATAACCAGATACACTACTTACGGCAGATATTTTTGGAGCTTTTAGGACGTGATAGCGGAAGCAGTGTATTTAGCGACATTATGGGAAAAACTACAGTGTTTGTCATCCAGGTTAAGAGTATTTGATACTCGGAAGAGATTTTCAACTGGGATTATTTTCCATAATCCCTTAGCTCAGAAACAAACCGGCATTGGTTCGATTCTTGCAGGTGTTTCTGTCTCTCCAACGTGACTGCAAACTGCTCACCTGTGCACTGTGGCCGCTTCCTCTTGTGTTTCGCCATTTCTTTGCGATAACATGCAAAACTGATCAGCCAGATGTTTTATCAACAGAGAACATACTTTGCACACAACTCTCATATTCTCAAGTTAGAGCACAGACCGTTCCTCCCGTGTTGAGCATGAAGGGGGATGTAGCCTTTCCACAGATGGACCGAATGAGTTTCCCTGGTAACGACGTACTGTAAAGGCTCACTTATGTGTTTGTTTCAGTAAAACACAGAAACAATACAGACGCTCATCGGCACAGATGATGGATGTCTGACTGAATGCAGACGTATATCATTGACATTAATCTCACTGGAATTAGTCAAAACAGACATTCCCATCTGGGTATTTATTATTATTATTTCTGTCTATAGAAAAGTTTCTACAATGTATACGTACAGTATTTGACATGTATATAGGCTAAAACAGGACATTTTGAGAGCCAAACTAATGTAAATACAGACAGATTTTCAGGTAATATACACTTGAAAACAAACAAACATAATTTATCATTTTTGGAGCTTTCAAAGATAGATTGTGAAGCTGCAGTTCAACATGCCGATGTGTCTTGTGATTGTTTACAGCGCAGAGGGGCCGTCCTGACTGGCTATGGGGGGGTGTTGGCTCCAGACCGGATGACAGGGTCTACAGGGCGGACGGGGTCACACAGAACCTGAAGCAGCAGCAGCAGCAGCAGCAGCAGTGGGCTCTTCCTGGATGTACTCTGACTGGCAGTGACAGCGTGTTTTGCAGCAGACCTCCTCCCCCTTCCTCCTCCTCCTCCTCTCTGTGTGGATATACTTTCCCTCCCCTCCCCCTTTCTCCCTCTCCACCTCCTCCCCCACATCTTTTCCTTTTTTTCTTCCCCCTCTCGATTTTCTTTTTCTTCGCTTTCTTCTTCAGAGTCTCTCGTGGTGTCTGACTCCGCCCCTCTAGCCGGGCGCCGGCATGAGCTGGCTGAGCAGGTTGAACCCACGGGGTCCCGGGAGTCGGACGGGCCGGAGCTCCGCCCCCTCTGGCCCCTGCACCGCCGACCCGGAGACCTGCCTCATGGTGTTTGAGAACCACTGGAGACAGGTGAGACACATACAATCACATAGTTTGTGGAATTTCTGTATCATTCTGGTCTCAGTCTTTCATTCACCGTGAAGTGTACAGAGCAGCCACACAGGCCGCTGTCCACTTAGAATATTATTCACCACATATTTGAAAATATGAAAGTATTTTCAAGTAATGACCAAAAGGACAAAATGAAGACTCGTGTTCTAAGAAGTGTCCATCTAACCCGGAGGTTTTGAAACTGTGAGGTGTACCTCCCCTGGGTGTGTTGCTCACTTCTCACTCCTTCTTTTTTCTGAGTCATATCTGAACACACAGACACACACTTTAGATTCAGCGTGACTTCCACTTTGGGAGGACATCATCGTATCTGATGTTACGGCAAAGAAACATCCACGAATCCAATAATCGTAGAATAAAAAAAACGTCACTCCAAGACTCCAAACATTTTTTTTTTTTCAAATTTTCTTCGGTATCAAAATGATCCAGTGATGGTTGTCTGTACATGCACGGGTACATTGTCAGCAGGAACTAGTAAAAGCTAGTTCTGCAAACTTTAAAGATGATTTTGTTTGAGGGGATTGTGGCCCAACTTAGATTTTATTTCTTTGTATAACACTTTATTCTATTTAATGTCAAAACAGTGTAAAAGGTGATAATCCCAATTCCCCAAAAGTCAAGGGTTGTTTCTTCGTTGAACTGGTTGTTTTTTTACAACCAACAGTCCAAAGATATTCAGTTTACAATAAAATAAATAATGAAACGGAAAAACGCAGAACATCCTTAAATCTGAGAACATGTTGTAGCTTGACTTCAAAAAAATAAAGGTTACTCATTTCAGCACAAAATGTGTTACACCACCCCGCACAGTCATTTATTCATTCACAGTGGCTGAGAAATATTTGCATGTTTTTTTTTTTTTGTTAAGCAGATAAAAAGTAAATGATAGCGAGACCGGTTAGAATATTTTTCCTTCGTTTGAGTGAATGATTATCCGTCCTGATGTTCACACCTTCAGCTGGCTGCTGCCAGCGCTGACGAGAGGGGCCGGGCTCCTTCAACATGATGACTGGCTCGTGTCCAATCACTGGCTGGATGTTTTATGGGTTACAGAGCCGGGCCACTGCCCGACCAGAGACTTTCCTCAGAGGCAGTATCAGACTTCTGAGTGGTACCTATTGGTTTGTTATGGGGGGGCGTGAGTGTTGCCTAAGCTTTGCAAATGTACTCTTTCCAGACCAGACTCTTTGCGTTCCGCCTTATTAATTAGTTCACGCAGAAAGCCGTGTCACAAGAAGCAGACAGCAGTCTCAATAGGTGGATAAGCTGCAGCTGAATTGCCACATATCCACTCGGTGTTAAAGCACTCCTACATGTCTCCACATGACTCCGAGTACTGCACCCAACATGCACTGGTTTGGGGGAAACTGGCGCACCCTGTCCTTTGTATTGAAATATCAATCCTCCATGTTGTCATAGTTTGTAAGTGGAGGGTCGGGATAAAGGCGTACATCTCATACTTCAGTTACATGAACGTGGATGTGAGATAATAACACAAAAAAAAACCCACAAGCATGTGTTGTGCAACATTCACCACACTGCTTCTGCACGAGCTGCTCTCAGATCTGTAACGGCACCGGTGCTGCAGACATGCCGACCGCTAGACCTGTTGACAAATGTTGCAAAACGTTTATTGTTTTAACACCACAAATATGTCATTTTGGTACATTTTATCCTAAAGAAATAAAACTGTGTTGCGAATGACTCTGTATTGCGTTTGTAATATCTGTCAACGCATTTTACATTTTAGTATATTACGTAGAATGATTTTGCATAAATTGAATATGCATTTTTGAATATATCTTTAAAAGTAGAAAATACACAGAGGGAAGAAGGCTTTCAGATTTGACCGTGCATCATATCTATCATCATAAAGAAAAGATTCTTTTACTTTTCTTTTATCGTATTCAATTATGTTTTATTGCCTTTTATGCACCGTTGAATCCTTTGACTTGTGTAAACCTGTATAGAGGCGGCTAATAACCGAAGCAGCTAAATGGAATCCAGCCATTCCTAATGTCATTAATTACACCTGCGCGTTTCCTGCTTTGACACGTCAAAATGTTCCTACATTCAGGTCTCGTGGGTGTTGGAGCAGCAGGAGCCCTCGTCCTCCAGCGATGACCTGACGGCGGTGAGGAATCACACCGACCAGATGCTGTGTCTGCTGGCGGAGGAGCGGCCTGCCGAGAGCCCCGAGGGTGGCACCGGCATCGCGCCCATGGGCCCCATACTGGAGCTGGTGGTCACCGAGAACATCCTGGAGCGCCTGGTCCAGTGGCACCTCCGCCGCGGCCTGGACCCCGACAGCCAGGGGGCGCTGCTCAAGCTGTTCGAGATGCTCATCGGCCAGTCGCAGCAGTCGCTGCTGCAGCACACGGCCGTCCTCCACCCGCTGCTGAGGCTGCTGGGAGCGTGCGCCGACCCAGATCTCGGTTGCCCTCTGGCCCTGGAAAACAGCCTGGTGCTGCTGCTCAACCAGGTACATTCAGTCTACACACGTCTCTAATGTGCATATAGATACCTTCAACCCACATCAGGAGGTGTTTGTTGTTCTGGCTCAATAAGCAAAATGTAATCTGAAGAGGAGAACAGGATTTTTAGATTGAGACTAGATACCCCACATATGGTCAACATCTCGAAGATATTTTTTGTCAGAAAGGAGCACAAGTTGACTAGAGTCGTGTTGCTAGGCAACTCCAGAAATTCCAGTAGACTACTTTAGATGGAAGTTTGCTCCACAGGAAGTTTACCTTGCTAATTCTGCTGCAATATGCGTGCAAAAGGAAAGAACGTTAAATTTGGATGAAATTGTCAATTTCATACGAGCTCTGCACTAAAACCTCATGAACTGAATTATAGAATCATTCTCATGAGCACGCCATTTCCCCAGAACTTTGAAACTAGGGTGCTTCGCTGAAATCAGGAGACCATATTACTGTTAAGAATTGTGACACTGTAAACCCCCACCAGATCTGCGTGTCCATGGCACGGCAGCCGGTGGTTCTGGAGATGTTGTTCCGGGCGGCACCGGCCCAGCAGGGCTCCACCAACCTGCTCATCTTCTCCCTCCTCGTGCCGTTCATCCACCGGGACGGAGCCATCGGACAGCAAGCCCGCGACGCGCTGCTGCTGGTCATGGCGGCCTCGGCCAGCAACGAGTCTGTGGCGCGGTACATCGCCGAGAACTCCTACTTCTGCCCGGTGAGTCGTGGCGCCCATGAGAACTATGAACTATTAACTGACAAGGATGCGGCTACGGAGGGTGCTGAATTTGGACCCGTGTATGTGCGTCGGTTGCATTCGCTCATACGGCAATGCAGGTTTACTTCCTCTCTGAGGTTTTGGGGTGAGTTTTGCTGCTTGTCCTCTTGACCTAGAAACTGTTGTGGGTCTGACCATTGACTTCCCCTGAGAGGAACATGTTCTGTCAGTCACACTAGCTCGATCATCACTGAAAAAAAAAAAACAGTCAGGAAAATCTTTTGAAATTTGTCCCCAAACGCCACATCGACTAAAGGAGTCACTGTAACCTCATTTAACACGTTTTTTTTGGCCATAACTCAACAATCAACAATTTCACCCAAATGTATGATGGAATAAAATGATGCTGTGATGACATTTTGGACAGACATGGATGTAAACCGCTACATGACTGGTTGGCGGAGGCACACAACCACAGAAAATAACAATGAGGTTTGAGTTGTTCACCTTATTCCCAACCTGGTTTTGGTATTTTGGCATTTTTTTGATATCTGAATAGGGCCAAAATTAATCTTTGTACAAAACCTCTTGGAAAGCCAGTACAATATATTGTCATGACTCATATTCAAGCATTAATTAAATCTCTTTTTCAGCTGTTAATAACTCACAAAGTAGGGCAGAGATCCGATCATTTGGGATTGACGGTTTATTAACATCCTCGATATTCTTCAGTTTCGTTTTCAGTTTCCACCCACCATGCAGAGCTCTATGAGCTTCTTTCAAAAAGAGAAACATTTGAAAATGTGCAACCTCGTCTTTCACTCTCTGTTCCACGGTCAAAGAAATGTTTTATTCCCTTTTTACCTCAGCTGACTGAACAGTAGTCCACATTTCTATGCGTAATATCATACTCAGCTCTGTTATTTACAGAAAAGGCCCATCCGTATTACATACACATGAATGTGAGCTGCTCTTCAATGATGTGATGGTTGAGGACGGCCCATAATGTGAGATCCAGGCTCACTTTCGACACTGCTTTTAAGAAAGAGAGGGTGCGTTTGTGTGCATGTATTTGTGCGCTCGATGTAATTCTGATGCATCAGTGATGGTGTGTGATAATGGAAGGGGAAGGATGTGACTTTGTACTCTGACGAGCCGTTAATCCTTATCTACATTTTATCAGCTCTGCCTCAACTTAGAAGGCTTCCTGCAGAGCGCTTACAAACTAACCACCTTAGGCCCTGTCCACATTACTCCGTTTCTCCTTGGATGCAGATTTGTCAAATAGAAACGATCTCCGTCCACACGGGAGTTTCAGCATCATTCTCCAGTTGATCTGCGTCCACACGGCAGCCGTCGAAGGCGGACAGCACGTGACCATTAACGTACACTGGGCATGCGCGTGACAGTGTAAACAGGAAGTGGATTGCTTGCTTAGTTAAAAAAAAAAAATACGACAGAGTAATAAAGTAGTCTTTAATAATGAACGGTTGTATTTGATACTTAAGATCTTCCTCTAAAATCTCCCTCTATAAACTCAAACAGACACAGTTCGTGGAAAGTTTTAGAAGTTTTATTTTTCAGACGTAGTTACAGTGCTGCGGGTCTCTCGCGCTCTCTCTCTCTCTCCAAATTTACTTTAACATCAACACTTACACATAAACGTTTACTAGATTATGGTCCATCAATGTGGTCAACACACGTCTCTCACTCGTTTCCTCCGTGTTGTTGATGTCTGTTCGCACTAGTAGCTCTGAACATCATGTCCGCCTAGCTAGCTTCTAAGCTAATTTTAACATTACCGCCAATGGAGAAATGCTAACCGCGATTAGCATTATAGCGCTGCGGTTCTATCTCTCTCACATCAAATTTACTTTAAAATCAACACTTACACGTAAACGTTTACTAGAATATGGGTCCATAAATGTGGTCAACACACGTCTCTCACTCTATTCTGCTCTTGCTTCGTGCAGGAAAGCTTAGTAGATCGCTAACAGTAGATCCGTGAAATAAAGACCATGGAATCCATAGAAGAGTTTCAAGACTTCAGTGTGAATCTCTTATTTGTAAAACTGTGGAAACACAATATGAAATATGGCTTTACAAACTGTCCCTATACACATTACACGAATACAAAACAACAATCCATGATATAGCCAGCATGTAACATGTCCGCCTAGCTAGCTTCTAAGCTAATTTTAACATTACCACCAATGGAGAAATGCTAACCGCGATTAGCATTTAATACAACACAAATGTTATACTAAACACGCGAATAGAATATATCTACGTACATCTTTTCATGCTTCATAAAGACATACTTACAGACTAAGGTCTCTCAAGGCTACCAAACGGAAGAAGTAAAACGTTAGTGCAGCGTGTCTTCTCATTAGAATCGAAAAACAACGAGCTGCTCCATAGGGCTGATGCTGGTCACACCGCTCGCTAATCACTCCAATAACAGCTGCTTCCTCCACAGAAATGCAGACTTTTACTGCACAACAGCTGCTAGCTGTTGTGCTAGCAGCAACATCATGTAGCTGTTGTGCTAGCAGCAACGCTTGCAATTAGTTATCCATGTTGAAATGAATAGCTGGTAGCCCAGTTTGTTTTCTTCCGGGTACGGGTCACGTGATAGTGAGTGTGACGAATCAGGGACGGAGACGTCATGGTTGCCAAGAACCAATCCAGTAGCGAACACGGGTGTGGGCGTAATTTTTTCTAAGCACATCCGTATACGACCGTCCACACGCAAACGCAACCCCGGAGTTCTCAAATACCTCCAACCTCGGCGGAGTTTTCAGATTCCTCCGTTTAGGGTGCTCCAAAACTCCGGCGTAGTGTGGCCGCTCAGTGTAAACGTAGCAAATACGGAGTAAAAACCGAGTAGTGTGGACAGGGCCTCAGACTGCTTAACACAGCTGCTGCTTTACACAAATCAACAGTAGTCTAAACTACCAGAACAGCTCATCGAAGGATTCAACTGAAACGTAACCACGTGATGGAACACGGCAGTTCATGTAGCAGCTTACCTTAAAGAAATGATGCAGATAAAAACAAAAATTGCCTTTAATTAATTTGTGATCACTTTGATGAATTAACTTTTACTTTTAGATGAAATTGAAAAACCATTCGATGTGTGTTTTGACATATTTTGCAGTCTGTAAATGATCAAAAACAAGAAGATTGGGAGCTGTGTCCACCTGTGTTGTTGTAGTTTCTACAAGCCGCCACTAGGTGCTACTAAAGAGCCATGTTTTGCTCATTGCACTTTAACAAAGTATTTCTACTAAATCAGGCTGTACTAACCTGCTGGAGTGTGATAGCTACTCATATGCGTGCGCATACATTAGAATATCACGCCCGTCGTTTTACATCCAGTCTCAACAGACAACATCTCTGGTCACAAATTACAGCAACCAGAGCGGACGGTGTCGCGTGTCGAGTGTGTCTGCACACCGTACAAAAGCTGCGGTCGGTGCTGTTATCATGCGTTAAAGAGCTGGCTCAGCTATTTTCTGCACTGCGCTCCTTCCAGCAGCTTCAGTCTGACCTACTTACAGGCAGCAAGGACCGGCGGAGGTGGCATCAAGGACCCAAACGCTCCTCTCCGAATCTTAACAGCTCCACATTTCTGCATGGTGTGTTTCCACTGGTGCAGCAAGCAAAAAACAGTTTCATGAATGTCATCAGCTGTTGTCAAAACACTTAAGTTACGAGGGCTTTTTTTTTTTTCATCGTGTCTTTACATACTGAGGCTGCAGTAGGTTAGCGAGCTGTTGTGCATATCTGTTGGGTCATTAGCGGTGTAATGAAAACACAATTTGTTTCAGCCAAGATACAAGAGAATACTGCCAAGTATTATGTAACCGACATAAACATAAACATGCCATCTCTGGGACTAAAACCTATTATCTTAATCTCCTGATTATTTTCTTTTGATTAATCATTTAGTCTAGAAAATGTCAGAGAATTGACATTGACATCTTGAGATAACTTTCTTTGTCAGACCAACAGTCCAGCACCTCGACCCCCGCCCCGTCTGAAGCCCGTCTCTTGTCTCCTCTCAGGTGTTGGCGACGGGCCTCAGCGCTCTCTACTCCTCCCTGCCCAGGAAGATTGAGGTCCGCGGGGACGACTGGCACGCCCTGCGGCGGGAGGACTGGATGGGCGTGTCGTCGCTCGTGCTGTTCATGAACTCGCTGGAGTTCTGCAACGCCGTGGTGCAGGTCGCTCACCCGCTGGTCCGCTCCCAGCTCCTGGACTACCTCCACAACGGCTTCCTCGTACCTGTCATGGGCCCTGCTCTTCATAAGGTAGGGAAAAGGGGGACGGGAGGCAGAAGGAGGATCAGTTACTTGAAGACATTATTATTATTATTATTATTACGTTATCGTGATTTGAAGTGAATTAGCAGGAGAACCATTGTAGGACCTTGTTTGGTTGCTGGACTTTCCTCAACAGATGAGTCAAGAGTGGGAGTCAAAGCAAAAAAAATCATTTCTAAAATCTCATTTGCCGCCTTCATCTTATTCATAATCGCGCTGATCTCTTTTGCGGTTCTGTTGCAACATTTCTGCGTGTGTTTTGTAGTCGTCGGTGGACGAGATGATCGCCAGCACCGCCTACCTGGACCTGTTCCTGCGCAGCGTGTCGGAGACGTCCCTCCTTAAAACCTTCCTGCGCTTCATCCTGCTGCATCGCCACGACAACGACACCATCCTGGACACGCTGCTCACACGCATCAGCAGCAATTCACGGGTATAACTATATATATATACATACGTGTGTGTGTGTGTGTGTGTGATGGAGCCTCAAGGCCCTTATGTGAACTCAGTTGTGTGGGCGGTGCGTGGGCTGAGAGCAAATATTGATTGAAAGCGTCTCCGGCAGAATGCAGAAGTATCTGGTTTTCCAGAACAATCGCGGAGAGTAAATGTCATCGAGTCTGCTTCATCCGGCGGCTCTCGCATCGCACATTGTTTGCAGTCGGTAAAATGATGCGCAGTGAAATGTTTAGTACATGATCTTAAATTTCAGTCACTCTGAGGGAATCTTTTGTTTTTGTGGAGGTCAACAATGAAAGCACAACAGAAATAAAGCGGCGGTAGTTTTGTCCGTCACTCGCATGAAAACATTTTGATACTGCAGTACCGTTTTTATTACTGGAACACACCTGGAAAAGTGAAACGTGTCACAAATTTACGATTTGTGGGGGAAAAAAAACACAACTTATTAAAAAAACATCATATCCCACTGCTTTCCTCGTCTGTGTGTTGCAGCTCTGCATGGTGTCGCTGAGCCTCTTCAGGACGCTCCTGTCCCTGAACTGTGAAGACGTCATGCTGCAGCTCGTTCTCAGGTACGTCTGCACATCTCGGCACGTCTTCCCAAGCGTTAGGTTTTTTTAATTTGCTCATTTGACATGCAAAAACAGATGAATAGATGAGTGAATATTTTTCTCCATACTCTGATGAACTTACGGTTAATATTTGTGTCACTCTGTCACCACAGCACAGAGCACTTCTCCCCCTCTATCATCTGTTTGTTAAAGTACCACCTGGTCCTTTCAATGAGCCATTTTATTTTATATGAAAAACATTTACACGGCAAAGAGACACACTTTGTGTCCTACCTTGCACAATGTTGAAAAATGAAACATGGAGGTAGTTTAGTTTTCCTCTGTCCCCAAACAGTCACAGATCTGTTTCTGTTTTTACCATGTAAAGTGTCTTTGAGTACCTTTTTTTTTAAAGCGCTATACAAATAAAATGTATTATTATTATTAGATAGTGAATGTGCTGTTTCCACATATTTTTTACCAGCCCTTTGTGAACTTCTAAGGCTAGTTTTGCCTATTTTTATCTCCAGGACTAAAACAGCAAATCCGGCTGCCTGTGACTTATTACTCTCAGTATTTTCTCACCAGGACAATTAAGAATCTTGGTTAACATGTTAGCTAAAGTCTGTGTCCTCTCAACTGTCAGCAGCAAGATAGAACAGCCGACGTGGCCGAAGAGAGAACGTGGTATGGAAATATTTACCTGTGGTTTGCTCCCCAGGTATCTACTGCCCTGTACCCACGTCATGCTGAGTCAGCGTCGCGCTATCAGGGAGACGGACCTGTACGGAAAGTCGGCCGACAAGTTCCTGTCGCTGATCCCAGAGTGCTGCCGGCTGAACGCGGCGTCCTCCGCTGAGCGGGACGACGACAGTGCATTCTGGGCCAAAGGTGAGCAACGAACGCTTTGGACCGACTATGGACATGTTGAACATGAAGCACTTTGACTTGATGTTCTGTTTGTTAAGTTTTTGTTTTTGCTTGCGCCTGACATGATGTTGTTTCATCCTACTGTAGTGAACAGTCCCAGCACAGAGTCCCCAGCGCCGCCCAGACCCAGCACCCCATCCCGCTTAGCCTTCTTCATCCGCCAACAGAGCAGCGGAGGTGGACCGGGAGGCGGGGGTCCCTCCACCCCCACCAGCACGGAGCCGCTGCAGTCGGGCGCCTCCTCCTCCTCCCGCCCTCTGTCCCCCGACAGCCCGATGCACCAGCAGCAGGTCAACACGGAGTGTCTGGACTGGGACTCGGGTTACCTGGAGTACCTCAAGGACTCCCATCGGGACATCGAGGTTTGCTCCTGGGCCTGCCGCGACTGGTCGGCCCCCTACGACGGGGAAAACCCCTCGCCGAGCGCGGCCCCTCCGCCCCCGCCTCCTCCCGCCTCCAACCCCGCCATGGTTATGTTCCCCGAGCATTTCTCTCTCCAGCAGGGAGGAAGCGGCGGCAGCAGCAGCAGCGGCACCCCCCCGGGCCAGCAGAGGGCTGCCGTCGTGGCCGCCGCGCGGTCCGAATGGAGCAGCTCGGAGCGGGACAGTGGCGAGTGGGACATTACCATCGGCAAAAACAACTGCATCAGCCTCACGCCGCGCTCCAAGAAACGCAGCCTGCAGAGGGAGGAGGTCCTGCCGAAGCCTCTACCTCGTCTCGTCTCGTCCCCCTCCTCCTCCTCTTCGTCCTCAGCCACCCCTGTATCGGCCTCCCACGCCGCCTCCTCCCCAGCACCTCACAACCCCACCTCTGCCGTCACCATTAGCTACCAGGCCATGTATAACGGAACGACGGGGGACGGGTGCTCAGACAACCGGGACCGAGGACTGGAGGTGAAGAAAGTGAAGAGGGACTTGGGGGAGCAGCAGTATTTGGATGAAAACGCCAATCAGAATGGGTCCCTCCTCACCTGCTCCTCACAAAGCTGCGTTGCTCTGCCGGCGTCCATTTTTAACGACAGCGAAATGAGCGACGCCAAATCGCCTCGCCCCAATCCGATTTCCTCGCAAAGCCCCGTCGCCCAGCCGACGTCAGACGCCAAACCGCAGTCCGGCGACGCCTCGAACCCGCGCCTCGCGTCCTCCGATCTTCCAGAAGCCAACCAGACGCAACAGTCCGTGGACAGTCTCATCCGGGAGCTGCTGGAGCAGGCTCCGGGAGAGCCGCAGCACCCCGGGGACTCCAACGGCCAGGGCATCAGCATCGAGGCCTTCACGCAGGAGCTGAGGGAGCTGGAGGACCGGGTGAGGGAGCGCGGCAGAGCGGCCTGCCAGCAGGAGGAAACCGCCACAGAGGGCCGTTCGTCCGAGCGGCGGCGGCGGCGGCAGCAGCAGCAGCCGGAGGAGGAACAGCAGCTGTCCTCAATACCGGAGGCGAAGCTGACGGGCGACACGAAGGGAGACGGGCCCGTGGTGGGCCTCTGCAGTCCTGCCAGACCGCTGAATCAGCCCACGTCTCAGCCGTACACAGGTGAGACACTTTCTGTTGCTGCACGTGTGTGTTTTCAATCTGGACTTTCTATTTACGGAGGGGCAACTGTTACAAGTGCGATGACTATATTGGTTGTATTTTCTTTTTTAAGCTATGCCCAGTTACGCAATTATGCATAATGAATGTGTTACTTTCTTTTTTTCAGTGCTGGGCAAATTATTGCATTCATTAATTAACGCTGACAATTATTTTATCGCGCGTTAACGCAGTTTTCTTTTTATTATTAAGTGGACATTTTTAACACAAGAACCGGCCGGCAACGAGCGAACAGTTGTTTGTGTGGCGTCTCTTCCGTCTCTTCCTGTTTCCTTCACATACATTCCCCTGGGTCCTAAGTCCCTCCATGTACAGCTTCTTATCACCCTCTATGTACCAACGTACATTTATAACAAATACCACACATATTACGGTAATCAGCGTTGCATATGTGTCTGACCAAAATACCAAAAAAAGCAAAAAATAAATTATTCATTTAAATTCTTTTTTTAGAGTTTTTAAAGTGTTTTATGTATAATAAGCATATCATTTAGTTATCGCTAGTGAGAATTTAACAAAAAAATAAACATGACGTGAGGTTTGCAGTTTTCACGGTGTATATTTCAAATTGCATCTATTATACACATGAAAATAAAGTTGTGAACACCGGCTGAATATCTATTATCAGAATCATAACTGTATTTTAACTGCTACTGTGTAAAGGGAATACTGCTGTTAAAAATAACCTTATTTGTTTAAAGTGTTTGCAAACCAAATGTTATTGCACTTTTGTTCATATAGCAGTACTTTTAAAATAAAAGTGTGCAATACACTACTTTTGAATTCATTATTGAATTTTGCTCATAACAATGCGATTAATCGCAAAAAAAATCATGCGATTAATCGCGATTCAAAATTGTACAACATTTTTAGAAAAATTATGCTGACTTATTTTGTGTCCTGGGATGTTCAGAAATTCAGGAGGATGACACTCATCCTCCTGAATTTGGTATTCTCAATAACGCTGTACACAGACCATCCATAGTTTGTTCCCATGCAGCTGAGCTGAAGTTGTGTTCCTGTGCAGGTCCGTTCATGGTGGTCCTGTTTGCCAAGCTGGAGAACATGCTCCAAAACTCGCTGTACGTCAACATCCTGCTCACGGGCATCGTGGCCCAGTTGGCCTGCTATCCTCAGCCCCTCCTACGCTCCTTCCTGCTCAACACCAACATGGTCTTCCAGCCCAGCATCAAGTCGCTGATCCAGGTATGCAAAAACCTGCGACACGTTGACCCAGGATTTGCATTACATTTCTAAAGCGGATGCTCGGCACAGACTGGGGAGAATAGTTTGTACATTTCTGCTTGAACTGGTGACAGCTTTTAGTCTCCCATTCGTGGGCATAGTTGTCCACTTCCTGCCCACCTCACTTCTGTGCTAACTCGCGTTCCAAAAGCATCATGCCCACAATGCATTTACGTAGACTTTTCTTTATTTATATTCTATTCCTGTCCATATTCAAAGATGCTGTAAATGGATGACTAATACTGTAGTTACTGACCAAGTAATCGAAAAACAAGCCTTTCAATCAAAACCTTTTTTTTCCCCCCCGACTCCCCTCAGGTTCTAGGTTCTGTGAAGAACCGCATCGAGGCGTTCGCAGCCTCTCATGAGGACTTCCCTGCCATGCTGAAGAAAGCCCAGCAGTACCTGGTGGCCCGAGGCAAAGTGGAGTGGGCCGACTCGCCCGCGGCTGTTCCAACCCTGCGGCGCTCCGATTCATTAGGTGTGTGTGTGTGTGTGTGTGTGTGTGTGTGTGTGTGTGTGTGTGTGTGTGTGTGTGTGTGTGTGTGGCGCAGAGTAGGACGGGTCTGGGTTCTCTTCAGACCTGCTGGTTGTGTTTGGTTCATCTTGTGTCACTGAACTGTTGGTTGACGGTTAGTGGTCAGTGTGTTCCTCTTTGATCCTGAATCAATGACTAATATGTTTGGTTGAACAGATTTTAAAGAGATAATTACATGAAGAGTTAATCACTAATGAAATTGTTAAAATGAATGTATACAATTTAAGAGGTGAGCCTGATATGACACCAGAAAGCAGAGAAGAATCAATCTGCTAGTGAAATCACGTTCTTGTTTTTATTTCAACACAGATCAACGTCTTCAAAAAAATTTCTACATTTTTGTCACTTTTGTGATTTCCATTTTTTGCCTTGTTTCAAAAAATTCATGTCACAAAAATCCCTGAAATGAGGAAATCTGTTCTGGGAAGAAGTAGAATTTAATAGTGTTGCAGTAGTCTAAGTGTGAATGTCAAACAAAATCATCTGAACTCAACATCCACTAAGTAGCTTTGTTCCAGATCTTTCGGTCATCTTTGAACGCTCTGTAAAAACCCAGTAAGTGGACCTTGGGTTCAGATTAATTTCCTTGTTGGCACCGTGCTCACTCTATTCCTATCTCTCGTTCCAGTGAAGAGTCGTAAGCCGTCCCTCGGGGACCTGATCCTCCGGCACACCAACAGCCCGACCCGGGCCCGCCACGCTGCCCAGCTGGCCCTCGCGCACGTGCGGGACGGCGGCCAATCGCTGCACAGCGCTCTGTTCAAGGGTGGCGGAGGCGGGGGGGCCTCCGGCCTGGAGAAGCAAGCGGAGGCGCTGCGGGTGAAGAACGCCGTCTACTGTGCCGTCATCTTCTGTGAGTTCCTCAAGGAGCTGGCCGCCCTGGCTCAAGAGCATGCCGTGACTCTGCCTTTCCCCCACAGCCGGGAGGCCGAGGAATAGACGAGAGAGGGACTCTTCAAATCTAGCTCTTAGCCGACCATTTCTTTTTTTGATTTGGCTGTAAAAATAATAATAATAAGAGTCCAGAGGATTCTCCCATCGACAGGACGAACTGGAGCACCGAGACTTTTCTGTCACTAAAGTAGAGTCGTCGTGCAACGACACGGCCGAGAAGATTTTTTTTTTTTTTGTACCAAAATCATTATAGGATACCTACAGGACTGGAATAATATTCCCTCATCTGTAAACATCTACGACATTGTGCATATCATGTATTATATTTACATTCTATACACAGAAGATCTCAGTCAATGCTTGAGATTTAGGAGCTTGTATATACACGTTACCGCGTCACGGCATAATGCGACACGCCGAAGCCACACACAAACGAAGTAGGTGCACACGCCGGTGCTAGTCTCTCTGTGTTTTAAGTTTGAAAAACGGTGCTTTTTTTCAGGCGGCGCAGAGGAGAAGGTTTCGTCCTGAACAAAATTGGAACGAAACAGCAAAAATAGTTTGGCAGAAAGAAACTATCGAAAGCGTAGACGCGTCAATCAACCCGCAAAGCGATCCGATAGGGAGAAACCGTAAGTGATCCTCGGAGCATCTCAAGTGTCCACTTTTATTCTGAAAACTGTAACACGCAGGTGAGGGAGAGTGTTACGTTCTCTCCTGTGAATCAGCATGGCCAACACAAGTACTGGGAAAAAACAAAACTTTGGGTAATGAATACCATTTTTTTTATTTCCTTTTTTAATATTTTGTTTGTCTTTTGCATTTGCACCATTTTTAGACATATCAGCATTGCGTGGGAGCAGGTGTTGTCTGCCGGGGGTTTATTTTAACTCCTTTCCAAAAAAAAAAAAAAAGGGTGACGCCAACTCTCCGGGCCATCAGTGAGCCATTCAGTGAGCCTGTTGCCATAAAGGAGGCCGTGGGGTTTTGAAAAGGCAGCGCCGCTTTGCAAGTCGTACCTTTTTATGTGTCATTTAGTCTTTTTATTATTTTTAAAAGACAGTCAGACAGAAAAAACGGCGAGACGGGAAAGGTTTCTTTTTCTTTCTTTACTTGGGAGCGTTGGCATTTACTTTGAACTGACATTTGGGAAAAAAAGGTCACGATGCGTTCACTGACTTTTCTGTTAAACAGGTCTTTGTTGTGAGCTAAAAGTGAAGCTTGTAAGAAGCAATCTCATTCTCAGTTTTACCATCTTTTATTTAGCTTCCAAATATTGTCTCTTTTGGAAGAGACGGGCCAAACCGACCACGCAAACTGTTCCCTCCTGGAACTTAACATGCTGCTATTGTTGTTTTCTTTTAACATTAACGTCCATTTTGTTCTCGGTGTAATTTCGTTTGTAGGTACCAAGTACAAATGTGCATGCGAGGATGTGCCAGTGTTGTGATCGGCATTTAATTTGTGTAAATGTTTGTGCGTCTGAGGTTGAATGAGCTCGCAGCCACACAGTGTTTAAAAAGACGAAATTCTCTTTCGCTATTTTTTCTTTTTTTCCTCGATGTTCAACCGTCTGAGGCGCTGGAACTACCAACACGCGTTGGTAGTTCGTTTTGTAAGATGGTAATTCTTTATTTTACAGGTCTGTTCGTTTCTTTATGATTTTCATAAAACTATTAAGAAATGGAGGACTTGTAAAGTGAAGCATCGCCTGTATGACTCCTCTGTATGATCCATCTAACTGTGCCCCGCACATACTAGCCATTCTCTCTCTCAATGCCTGCCATCCTGCCATCTTAATCTTTGAGATTGAACATCGTTTTTTTTTTTTTACAACAGTTTCATCCGGACAAGTCGTCGTCGTTGGTCACGTTTGTAAATGTCCTCCTCCATTCCACTTTTCTATGGACTTTTTCTAGACGCGTTTCGTAACAGTTAGTCGAGAGTCTCTGCATACGAATCAAGGCCGGATTTATAATTAGTTCGTTTAGGGTAAGTTTTCTTTGGTTTGTGCGAGAGTGCTGAGCACTAACGGGTAACTTGTTTTTGGATGTTTGAGTGACTAATTCGGACAATTCCTTTTTGAAATCGGTCCGTTTAGTATTGAGGGAGAACTCTGTGTTTGACGACATTACACAGACTCTGATCCGGTCTGTCTGTTGTTGTGTGTCCACATTGACGAAATCATCTTAATATCTCATTTAGGAAATATGCAGCGTTCTCCATCGATACTGGACCAATTATAAAAACCTCTGTCACAATTACTCACTTGGACACAGAAACATGTGGAATAGGGAGCAGGTTTAAAAGTTCCCCTTTAAATTAGCTTCCATGCGGTAAGGTTTTAGCGGTTAGTGAGTCCTCCCGGTGACTAAGACTCAGACTGAATGTTTGCTCCCGCTTAATGAAATCGGTAGAGAATTTACCCGCTGCCATCGGTCCAACAGTCTGTTCATCTAGCCTGATTAATGTCTCCTTTTCCCAGCTAAGAAGGCCAGAGGCTCTCACTCCTCACCAGGGTCCTCTGCTTTCACACTCAAGATTGTCTTTTTTTAATTTTTTACAAACGGTTCTGATAGAGATAGCTGGTATTTTCTCAGTGCTATCGCTTCCTCGGTTCAGTCGTTCAGGCACGTCAGTTGTGTGTAGTTCTGTGACACACTCGTGGACACCAAAGACCATCTCCATCCACTGTCTCTGTTTAAGCACTCGAGACAGTTTCATGGCACGTAATCTGTAATAATCCATATTCACAAAGCACTTTTTTATAAATGCTTTCTAGTAACCCCACAAAAAAGATGCATAATACAGTCATTAAAAGTAAGTCCTCGTATCCGTTTGATACGAGGAAAATGTTAAAGGATGGAAACCATAAGGATGAAACTGTCCTCACCAAGCTCATTGGGCCAGGTGTGTTCTCAAAATGGAGCTGCTCAGTAACCCTGAAATGCTAAACTTTTTTTTTGCCCATGCACACCTGTCGACACTTCCTGCAGTCATTGTTCACCGCTTACTGTTCCTTGTTTTTCAATATTTACTCGTATTTCATTTTGAGGAACGTAAGTAACGTGATGTTTTTATAAGGGATTATTTCAAAACGGGGACTTTGACTTCTTCCTGAGTTGTCAGGTGACGGACTGTGAGCTTGTTCTAGTGCAGCGCTGATATGGGGAGACACAACTACCACACAGTGGGGAAGAAAAACAGACAGGGGAGTTTGGCAAATGCAATGGGGGTGGTGTGGTTACCGTGATGGATTATCTAGCTTTATGGAAGTTGTTTTTCACACTCTACAAGAAAGGCAGCAAATAGCTTCCTGTGCTGGTAGAGTCCTCCAGCTGTTCAGGCACCAGAAGGGATCAATACTGAATTTAAGTCTTTAAATTTACATTTGGGAGAGTTATTATTTTTAAATATGCAGCAACTACGACGGCTGGATGCTGTGCAGCCCACACAGAAAGGTCTTTAATTCCAGTTCCGTTGATAACCACCAGAAACATCTTACTGTAGTAGCGGAAACCAAGTAAATGAACCGTCTTCAAGGAACAGTGTGTAGCATTTAAGGGGGCGGGGGGTCCTAAAGCCCAGAAATAAGGCTGTAGATTGGGACATTTGCGGTTTCACGTTGGCCAAAGGAGAAGTTTCAGCTGGAAGCAATCTGCAACCTCACCACTAGATGCTGCCAAATCCTACACACTGCACCTTTAAACAAAAACAATCATTAAAATCAGTTTATGTATGTCTTTACAATAAGGAGTCAAGGCCTCAATGTGAGAGGCCTTTTGTCTCAGCTCTACTTATAGACTCAAAGTTTATTTGCTTGATCATTGTGTTAACTGACAAAAGATGGTGGTGAGTGGTGAACCCAAAGCTAAGCTTCAGAAAATGTTTTTTTTATTTTTATTGTGCTGTCCGTGTTTCAGACGGATATACTTGAACACTACAATTCAGTGAGTTGAAACTATAATCGGATCCTTTCGAATTCACCGTTGTTTTTAGACGGGGCATGTTAAGTTTTGTATTTTTAAGTTGGCCGTCTGTTTGGCTTTGACAATATAATGTACGGTTCATCTGAAGGGACTTTCACATCTTTCACAAGTTTTGAAAAAGATTTTTCAAGTTTTGACTTTATGCTTTATCACGGGATGTACCGAATCTTCTCTCTACTTTTTCTTTAAAAAGCTCCGACCCCCCCCCCCCTCCCCTCTGACGGATTTCTCCCCTATGATCTATGCAACACATGCTCTGGTGTCCCCCATTTAAGGCTGAAACATGACGTGGACTGATGTAATGCGTAAATACTGTTTAAAAAAAAAAAAAAAAGAAGCAATGGGTCTAAAATGCAGATGTATGTGAAAAAGCCAACAGGAAAGAATGAAAATCACGCTAAAAATAATGTAATGATGAATGTCAGAAATATTTTTCTATATTTTGAAATCATTAGAAAAAAAACAAAGGACAAAAATACGAAGTGGGCAAAAAGCTGTCTGAAGAACACTACAAAGGGAATGTTTCTATTAATTTATAAATTCTTTGCCTAGCAATATCGCATTTGTCCCGGTGTCCTTTCTTTGTCGTCTTGTTGCTGTACGTACTTTAATCTGTGCTCCATGTCGCCCACACATCAGAGCTCCACTGGGGCTCCCAACCTTCATGAGTAACATCTACTCATCAAAGATTGTGTGGATATACATTCAACCAAAGAGGGATTTCACTTTTTTTCTCTCAATTTTTTTAATTTAACAATTTTTAGAGCCCTGAAAAGGTAGAACTTTCCAGTATTACCTGTAAAAACAGCAAAAACTAGAATGTAAAAAATATATACATTATTGTGTGTAATAGAAGTATCTGATGATGAAACAAACCAGTAAGCATGTTAACACGCTCACTGCACAAACACTAAGTGAAACCCACTCAGCCCCCGAGAACGTGGGGGAGCCCGTCACGATGCAGCAGCTGTCCTCCCTGCTGGAAAACCACCGTACCGGTATGAAAGACGACATGGCGGCGCTGATACAGACTTCATCTCAGTCACTACATGTTTCCATGGACGTGCTGCGAGGGGATGTGATTTCATTTAACAAACGTCTCATCGAAACGGAAACGATAGTGGGCAAAAAATTTGAGCGGCTCACTTCGGCCGAAGCGATCATTAAATCCATGCAGTCACAGAATAAACTTCTCTACGACCGTGTGGAGGACCTGGAAAACAGGTCCCGAAGATCCAACCTCCGCATCGTGAACGTACCAGAGGGCAGCGAAACTGGCAGGGAACCGAAGCAGTTTCTAGCGGACCTGCTAATGGAGACGACGGGACCGGAGTTGTTTACTTCACCTCCGCTGATTGACCGCGCACATCGCACCGGTCCGGTACCAGACCGAGGCTCCACCAAGTCCAGGTCTTTTGTTGTGTGCTTTCACAACTACTCTGATAAGGACAAAATGTTAAGATGGGCCATGAAACACGAATTAAAGTTCCGCAATGTGACTTTGAGAGTGTACCAGGACATGAGCGCTCCCCTTGCCAAGAAGAGAGCGGCATTCAATGACATTAAGCAAGAACTGTACAGAAAAGGGGTCCGCTTCGGACTGCTACACCCGGCCCGTCTGCGCGTCACCTTTGAAGGAGAAACCGTCTACTTCGACACCCCGGAAGAAGCAAAAGCCTTCTACGACCGACAGATAGCCGGCTAACGAAGTCATGATCACGGTCATATAAACGGGTACACGGGGGTGGTTATATGTACGGCTCTCCTCCTGATATGTAGACTATTTTTTACTTTATTTTTTAAGTTTCTCACCGGTTGGTGATATGGTTATTGTTATCCCCGCTACTATTATTGTTAAGGTGAGAGCCACTTCTCTCTTGTGCTTTCTAAAATACACACCACCCCGTGTAATACAAGCTTACGGTCTGATACGTTTCAACATGTACTTGTTGTGGGTAATTATACTTTATTATTACTTACTGTGATGTCACAAAGTTGGTCTTTCACACTAATTTAATGTGTTGGGAGAATCTCCCATTTAGGAGAAATTAAGGAAGGCCTTACTGGAAGTACAAGTTAAGGGAGTCCTGCAGCTAGCCCCTGTTAGGGAGTCCAGCATAGGAATGGTGTTTTATGTTCAATATGTTGTAGTTTTTAGTGTATTATATAGTTCCAAGTTGTACGGCAAGCGCACTGCCCCCATGTCAAAACTAACCTTTAACCTTAAGCACAAAGTAGACCCATGTCAAATGTAATAATGACAGGAGGAGGTACTACCAGAATTGTTAGCTGGAATGTCAAAGGACTAAATGGCCCCATTAAAAGAGCTAGGGTCTTTGCTCACCTGAAAAAACTCAAGGCCGAAATAATTTTCCTACAAGAGACACATTTATCAACAGCAAACCAAGTTAGATTACGAAAACCCTGGGTTGGTCAAATCTTCCACTCTAACTTTAATAGTAAATCAAGGGGCGTGGCTATCCTTCTTCATAAAAAAGTACAATTCACTGCAGCAGACATCATCTCAGACCCAAATGGCCGTTATATTATAATTTCAGGTTCACTCTTCCACACACCAGTGATACTTGTTAATGTATATGCTCCTAACTGGGATGATGAAGACTTCATAAAGAAAATTATCTCCAGTCTTCCTACCCTAAATTCTTATAATTTAATATTTGGAGGAGATCTAAACTGCTTAATCAATCCCAGTCTGGACAGATCAAACCCTACTTTAAAACCACCTTCAAAAATGGCAAAAACCTTGTTGGCTTTTATGGATCAGGTTGGATGTGTGGATCCCTGGAGGTTTCGGAACCCCACCGATAAGACTTTTTCTTTCTACTCACATACCCACCAGTCCTACTCTCGAATAGATTATTTTTTTATTGATAAAACCCTCCTTCCTTCAGTGGCTAATACAGAATACTCTGCAATAGTAGAGTCTGACCATGCACCAGTAATTCTAGATCTATCATTTAATCTCTTACAGAAACCCCGTCCTGTATGGAGGTTTAACTCTCTTCTGCTTGGGGATAAGACATTTTGTGAGTTGATAAACAGAGTCATTGATGAGTTTATTATGAACAACCAAATAGACGGCGTATCCCCTTCTCTTCTGTGGGAGACCCTTAAAGCGGTCATTAGGGGTGAAATCATAGCCTTTTCATCGTTGCAAAACAAATTGCGTAGAGAGAAACAGGATCAACTCACCAAATCAATCAGGGACCTAGATTTACAAAACTCAACACCATCCCCTGAACTTTCAAAACAAAGATTTAACTTGCAAAAGGAGTACGACTTACTGTCGACAGTCAAAGTAGAAAAACAATTATTACAGGCTCGTGGATTTCAGTACGAACATGGTGAGAAAGCAGGAAGATTGCTAGCACACCAACTCAAAGTTAAATCTACCTCTCAGCAAATATCACAAATTAAAAACATATCTGATGTTGCTACAGTAATTCCATCTGAAATGAATGATACCTTCAGGGATTATTACTCTAATTTATATAAAGCAGAAAGCCCACCCAACAACACAGACATGGAAAAGTTCCTTGAGGGTCTTATATTCCCGAATATTGATAACAGCCAAGAAAAGAAACTAGACCAACCATTGAATACAAGCGAAATACTGGGATCAATTAAAGCTATACAAAGCGGCAGAGCACCTGGGCCAGATGGTTTCCCCATTGAATTTTTTAAGGGATTCTCAGATAAACTATTACCACTTTTGCTTGATATGTTCAACGACTCTTTAACCCGAGGTACTCTGCCACAAACCCTGACAAATGCATCAATTACTCTGTTGTTAAAACCCGGGAAAGATGCAAATGAATGTGGATCCTACCGACCAATTTCTCTTCTTAATGCAGATTATAAGATTCTGGCAAAAGCCCTAGCTATGCGTCTGGAAACAACAATTCATGAAGTAATTTCTGAAGCCCAAACTGGCTTCATAAGGAATCGCCATTCTTTCAGTAATATCCGCCGCCTTTTCAATGTTATCTACTCCCCTGTGTCTTGTGAGGTCCCAGAGATGGTTCTCTCTCTAGATGCAGAAAAGGCATTTGATAGGGTGCAATGGCCATATCTCTTCAAGATTTTGGAAAAGTTTGGTTTTGGTCCTAAATTTGTGGCATGGGTAAAACTCCTCTACTCCTCACCTAGCGCCTCTGTCGTCACCAATAGATCAAACTCAGAATATTTCAATTTATACCGAGGTACCCGCCAAGGCTGCCCGTTAAGTCCCTTATTATTTGCCTTAGCTATCGAACCATTATCCATTGCTCTTAAAGCATCCCCTAACATTAAAGGAATTCACAGATGGAGCACTGAGCACAGAGTCTCGTTATATGCTGATGATTTATTAGTTTATATTTCGGACCCGGTGGAATCTGTCCCCGCACTAATTGAAATCCTGAAGCAATTTGGGACATTCTCAGGATATAAATTGAATTTCTCCAAAAGTGAATGCTTCCCTTTAAACAATTTGGCAATAAAGACTCCAGGAATGCAACTGCCTTTCCACAAGTGTGAGTCTGAATTCAAATATCTTGGCATCCATATCACCCGTAAATTTGAGAGTTTATATTATAGGAATTTTTCTCCACTAATCACCAAAATGAAGACAGACTTTGACAGATGGAAAAACATCTATACTTCATTAACAGGCAGAGTTAATTTTACCACGCTTTCAATGTCTGCCAGTGTTCCTGCCGAAACTCTTTTTTACTACCTTAGATAAGCATATTACAGGCTTCCTATGGGATAATAAACAACCGCGGATAAGTAAAGTGATGCTACAAAGACATCGATCTCAAGGTGGACTTTCTCTTCCCAATTTCAGATATTACTACTGGGTAGCAAATATACAGAAAATAATATACTGGATCAAACTCCCTCAAGTAAGCTGGTGCCTAAATGAAGCTATATCTTGCCCATCATCTTCTCTTCTAGCATTGGTAACCTCTAGACTACCATTTTCCCCAAGAAAATATTCATCCAACCCGATAGTAATTGCAACATTAAAAATTCTGGCGCAGTTTCGCGCACAATTTGGCTTCAAAGATCTATCTACTGTAACCCCTATTCATGATAATCACCTCTTCCCTCCAGCCAGACTGGACCATGCATTCTCGCTATGGCTTAAAAATGGCATTTTCAACATGGGTCAGTTATACATTGGTGGGGTGTTCGGAAGCTCTGAGGATATATTTAAGAAATATAATATCCCTCACTCCCATCTGTTTCGCTACTTTCAAGTGCGAAATTTTGCTAAATCGAACAACCCCAATTTTCCGAGTCCACCGCTAGACTCCGTGTATGAGGAAATTCTGAACACACCACCAGAGGAAAAAGGATTTATATCCCGAATATATCAAACCATTAACTCAATTACCGTGACTAACATTGTCAAAATCAAAGTAGACTGGGAAAAAGAACTTGCCATGAACATACCAGACTCATTTTGGAACCAGGCCCTAATTAGAGTCAATAACAGCTCTTCGTGTGCACGGTTAAATGTACTACAATTCAAGGTACTGCATCGCCTGCACTACTCCAACTTTAAACTTTCAAAAATTTACTCCAATGTAAAGGATAACTGCAATAGATGTCACAACTCACCAGCAGATCTTACTCACATGTTTTGGTTCTGCCCCCAACTGGCAAATTACTGGGAGACAATATTCAAAGTTCTATCACAGTCCCTTAATCTGAATATTTTACCCAACGCCTGGATGTGCATCTTTGGTGTTCAGGGGAGTGGAGGTCAGACGTTAATGAAGCAACACAAAAACATAATTGCTTTCTCAACCCTCTTGGCACGAAGGAGAATCCTATTGGACTGGAAGTCACCTCGTCCTCCCAGTTCCTCCATGTGGTTAAAGGACCTGGTGTTCTTTTTAAAATTGGAGAAAATTAAGTTCTCGCTGCGGTGACAGCCTGAGAAATTCGAATCTACTTGGGGTCCGATCATACGATACTTTGATAAATTGAAGACTCTCTCATTAGATTCATAAACCATCTGACGTTGTTGTAGGAATTAAGAATAGCAATAACTTCCAATTTCCAGAAACTCATTACTGGTTTCTGTTTGTCTGTAATACCCTCCTACACCATTTTTACTTTTGTGTATACTTGAGCTACTAATACTGTAATGTGCTTTTTGACAATTGAAGCAGTGCGATTTGTTCTCTGTTGGGGGAATGTTGGGGGGGGGGAGAAAATGACAAATGACATGTGCAATGTATAACTGTGCACTCTGCTTTTGAGAATAAACACAATTTACAACAACAAAAAAAATTGGTGCTCACTGAAAATGTCAATAGCCAAAGTATACTATTCCACATTTAGGTCAAGAACTGGGTCCATGATTTTCAAACTGATTTTAAAGCTACAGTAAAAAGAAATTCAGCTAACGAGGAGCCTGAAAGTGCATGAATTATGTTTTCTGTCTTGTGGTTGTGCATTTTGAAATTACAAAGCGGAGAAGCTTCTTTACAGCTACATGATTTAAAGGTTTCATTCAGCATCCTAAAGATAGATTTGGATTGACGCCCGTCCTGCAAGTATTGTATCATTTTCTATAAACCAGCTGGAAAAATGGTATTTTATGTAGATTAGTATGTACCGTATACAATTAGATAGATACTTCTATTATCCAAAGGGAAGTTAAGACGTGCATAGTTTATAAAACATAAAACAGTGATACACACAGGTTTGAAGAAAACTCCCCATTTTCCATCTCATTTAGTAAACATTTCAATATATTTAAAGTACTTTTTTACTACCTTAAACTACATTTAAGTACTTTGTCTAAAGCAAACATGTACTAATTCCAGCCTCTCAAACATGAATATTTGCTGGTTTTCTGTGATGCCTAAATCATTAGGTTTTGGATATATTGGGAGATATCACCATGGAGTCTGGAAACTAATGATGGGCATTTCTTCCGGACGAAGCGATCAATCGGTCAATTGAGAAGATAATCTTTGGTTTAACAGATAAAGTACATGATTGCTAGTTCCAGGCAGTGGTGTATAGTAACTGCGGTCAAGTCAGCAGACACTCAGATCTCCGTGGTCAACTCAGCAGACACTTAAATTGTAGTGCACATATACGCTGAAACTTACGGTAAACGGCACAGATCGGGAGCGAGCGAAGAACTTTGCAAAGTTAGCGGAAAGATTAACGTGTGACAACTTCCGGTTTTCTACAGACGAACATCCGGTTTTCAGAATAAGATGCCAACAAAGTATACATATTGCATAATGAAATGAGATTAAATGAATTATATTCACAGTATAAAACATGCTACCTGCATCTCCTGAGTTAAAGGGAAAATACACCTAAATTGTGCGTAAAGTGTCTTTATTCTTTGATTTGAGGGTTGCTGGAAGTTAATACCTGACTGACGGTCAATTAAGATATTTTACGAAGCAAAAACTCTGAACTGAATTTGTATCTTCAAATGGCACATTTTTTAAATGTTTAAGGTGCTATGAAAATGTTTTTCTCAATAATTCCACACAACGACTAATGCATATATGTTCAGGACAAAAATGGGTAATATCACAATATTTAAGGTGCTACAAAAATATTTTTCTCAATAATTCCAGACAATGACTGACATGTATGTGTTGAGGACATCGTTGACTCCACCCATACTGAATATTAGACATTTTTACTGTACCAATTAAGAGATATTTCAAATTAAAACTCATACATTTGAATCGAGAAAATATCTAATAAATGGATATTTGAAGTGTAATAAAAACAGTTTTCTCAATAAGTCCAGACAATGACTGATATACATGTGTTGAGGACGTTGTTGACTCCACCCACACTGAAAATTAGACATTTTTACTGTCCCAATTAAGAGATATTTCAAATTAAAACTCATACATTTGAACCGAGAAAAAGTATAATAAATGGATATTTGAAGTGTAATAAAATGTTTTTTCTCAATAAGTCCAGACAATGACTGATATACATGTGTTGAGGACGTCGTTGACTCCACCCACACAGAAAATTTGACATATTTACTGTCCTAATTAGGAGATATTTCAAATTAAAACTCATACATTTGAATCGAGAAAATATCTAAATAAATGGATATTTGAAGTGTAATAAAAAGTATTTTCTCAATAAGTCCAGACAATGACTGATATACATGTGTTGAGGACGTCGTTGACTCCACCCACACAGAAAATTTGACATATTTACTGTCCTAATTAGGAGATATTTCAAATTAAAACTCATACATTTGAACCGAGAAAACGTATAATAACTGAATATTTGAGGTGCTATAAAAACTATTTTCTCAATAAGTCCAGACAATGACTGACATGTATGTGTTGAGGACATCGTTGACTCCACCCATACTGAATATTAGACATTTTTACTGTCCCAATTAAGAGATATTTCAAATTAAAACTCATACATTTGAATTGAGAAAATATACACACAAGGTGATATATTTCGAGTGTTTATTTCTTTTAATGTTGATGATTATGGCTTACTAAAATAAAAAACCCAAATGAATATTACATAAGACCAATTTAAAAAAGGTTTTTTAATACAGAAATGTTGGCCTACTGAAAAGTATGTCTATGTACAGTATAAAGTATGCACTCAATACTTGGTCGGGGCACCTTTTGCATGAATTACTGCATCAATGCGGCATGGCACGGAGGCGATGAGACTGTGGCCCTGCTGAGGTGTTATGGAAGCCCAGGTTGCTTTGATAGGGGCCTTCAGCTCATCTGCATTGTTGGGTCTGATGTCTCTCATCTTCCTCTTGACAATACCCCATAGATTCTCTCTGGGGTTTAGGTCATTCAAGAATTTGGTTGAAAATCACAAGGAGTGAACTGCGGCTGGAGTCAGTGCTTCAAGAGCCACCACACACAGACGTATCCAGGACATGGGCTACAACTGTCGCATTCCTTGTGTCAAGCTACTCCTGAACCAGAGATGTAAGAAGTGTCTTACCTGGGCTAAGTTGCCTGAGCTAAGTTACCTGGACTAAGGAGAAAAAGGACTGGACTGTTGCTCAGTGGTCCAAAGTCCTCTTTTCAGATGAAAGTCAATTTTGCATTTAATTTGGAAATCAAGGTCCAGAGTCTGGAGGCAGAGTGGAGAGGCACACAATCCAAGTGTCTTGAGGTCCAGTGTGAAGTTTCCACAGTCAGTGATGATTTGGGGAGCCATGTCATCTGCTGGTGTTGGTCCACTGTGTTTTATCAAGTCCAAAGTCAGTGCAGCCTTCTACCAGGACATTTTAGAGCACTTCATGCTTCCCTCTGCTGACAAGCTTTATGGAGATGCTGATTTCATTTTCCAGCAGGACTTGGCACCTGCCCACACTGCCAAAAGCACCAATACATGGTTTAATGACCACGGTATCACTGTGCTTGATTGGCCAGCAAACTCGCCTGACCTAAACCTCAGAGAGAATCTATGGGGTATTGTCAAGAGGAAGATGAGAGACATCAGACCCAACAATGCAGACGAGCTGAAGGCCGCTATCAAAGCAACCTGGGCTTCCATAACACCTCAGCAGTGCCAGTCTCATCGCCTCCGTGCCACGCCGCATTGATGCAGTAATTCATGCAAAAGGAGCCTCGACCAAGTATTGAGTGCATACTGTATACTGTACATACTTTTCAGTAGGCCAACATTTCTATATTAAAAATCCTTTTTTTAAATCGGTCTTATGTAATATCTAATTTTCTGAGATACAGAATTTTGGGTTTTTATTAGCTGTAAGCCATAGCCTAAACACTCGAAATATATCACACTTTTGATGATATTCTAATTCATTGAGATGCACCTGTATACATCAATCATTGTTTGGAATTGTTGAGGGAATACATTTTATAACACTTCAAATATTCAGAAATTACCTGTTCCTCGGTACAAATGTATGACATTTACTTTTAAATATCTCTTAATTGGTACAGTAAAATTGTTTAATTTTCAGTATGGGTGGAGTCAAAGATGTCTTGAACAGATATGCATCAGTCATTATCTGGAATTATTAAGAAAACCCTTTTTATAGCACCTTAAATATTAAGAAATTAACTTTTTGAACGTTCAAAAGAAGGACTTATATTTTGGAAAATCTCTTAATTGGGAAAGTAAAAATATTTGATTCTCAGTATTAGTATAGTTAGAGATGTCATGAACACATATGCACTAGTCATTGTCTGGAATTATAAAGAAAACTCTTTTTATAGCATCTCAAATATTCAGTTATTGGATATTTCTTGGAACAAATTTATTTATTTACTTTAAAAAAATCTCTTCATTACCACAGTAAAGATTTTTCATTTTCTGTATATGTGTGGTCAGAGATTTCCTCAACTTATATGCATTAGTCATTGTGTGGAATTATTGAAAAAATAGTTTTTATAGCACCTCAAATATTCAGTTATTATACATTTTCTCGGTTGAAATGTATGAGTTTTAATTTGAAATATCTCTTAATTGGGACAGTAAAAATGTCTAATTTTCAGTGTGGGTGGAGTCAACGACGTCCTCAACACATGTATATCAGTCATTGTCTGGACTTATTGAGAAAAAACCTTTTATTACACTTCAAATATCCATTTATTAGATATTTTCTCGATTGAAATGTATGAGTTTTAATTTGAAATATTTCCTAATTGGTACAGTAAAAATGTCTAATTTTCAGTTTGGGTGGAGTCAACGACGTCCTCAACACATGTATATCAGTCATTGTCTGGAATTATTGAGAAAAATATTTTTGTAGCACCTTAAATATTGTGATATTACCCATTTTTGTCCTGAACATATATGCATTAGTCGTTGTGTGGAATTATTGAGAAAAACATTTTTATAGCACCTTAAACATTTAAAAAATGTGCCATTTGAAGATACAAATTCAGTTCAGAGTTTTTGCTTCGTAAAATATCTTAATTGACCGTCAGTCAGGTATTATTAACTTCCAGCAACCCTCAAATCAAAGAATAAAGACACTTTACGCACAATTTAGGTGTATTTTCCCTTTAACTCAGGAGATGCAGGTAGCATGTTTTATACTTAATGTGAATACAATTCATTTAATCTAATTTCATTATGCAATATGTATACTTTGTTGGCATCTTATTTTGAAAACCGGATGTTCGTCTGTAGAAAACCGGAAGTTTTCACGTTAATCTTTCCGCTAACTTTGCAAAATCTTTCGCTTGCTCCCGTCCTGTGCCGTTTGGTTGCGTTTACCGTAAGTTTCAGCGTATAGGTGCACTACAATTTAAGTGTCTGCTGAGTTGACCACGGAGATCTGAGTGTCTGCTGACTTGACCGCAGTCCAAGACGAGCGAGACGGAATTCTCGCAATTTTGAAAACCAACTTCTTTTGAAGATGAACAGGACATTTTTCAGTTTCAAGTAATGACTGGGTTGTTACTTTCGGTGCTGCTTTAGTATTGATCATGTTTTGATATTTGAGTCATTTTGTGGATGATCAGATGGAGTTATGATGGTAGCAGTCGCCCAATTGCAGATTCAGCTTGAGCAAAACCTTTGCCTATTGTGTTCAAATCAGGCCCATAGGAGTTTACAAGGCAGGTGTCCTTTCTCACAACACTGACCTGATGCATCAAGTGGATATTTTTTGCTGAACACAACATTATGCATTTGCCCTCTACATCCTCTAGTCGGAATGAGCATACTTATAAACGCACTGTTACAACTCCTTCGTAGTGTCATATTGCTTTTCGGAGAATTATGATGATAAGTTCATAGTAGATGCAAAAGTATACTTATGTACAATATATTATGTTGAACATTGTTGCTCCTGGATGGATCACAGCCAACCCAATTATTTTCAACACAACTCCTTGTCCTTGGTGATGGTGGCCACAGCACTTAAAAGAATAAACTTCATAATTCTCAAAATTCTGACGCTTTGCTTTTTTATGAACAGCATTTACTTGTACTTTTACTTTCAATACTTAAGTACATTTAATATCAGAAAATTACTTTTGATACTTAAGTACAATAAATATCAGATACTTTAAGACTTTTACTCAAGTAGTATTCTAATAGGTGACTTTTTACTTTTACTGGAGTAGTTTTCCAGTAAGGTATCTTTACTTTTACTCAAGTATGGCTTTTGAGTACTTTATACACCACTGGTTCCAGGCCTAGTCACACAAAAAGCTCATAGGAGTTCCTCAAGCGGTTTGTGTTTTCAATAAATCTGCTCCCCGCTCTGACTCTTTATCATTCGAAGTGACATTCTCTAAAAACACAGTAGCAGGATTCCAAGTAAACCTTAAAGTACACAGCTTGAAGACCAAGAAGAATGTCAGTTGTGGATGCACACTCTGAGTACAGAGGGAACCGGAGACGGCTTGGCGGTCTCCTAGCAACAGCCAACAAGAGGGAGGGCCAGAGGTTGATGGAAACAGTGAGGGAGTGATGAAGAAGAGCAGAGCATGAGGCCGAAGCAGCGCTGACTACAGGTAAGACACAGCCATGGATTTGTCTTTTCTACACACTCAGAATGCAATGTTTTTATTTTAATAAAGTATAATTTGATTGAGCAGGCCTAATCGAGGTTATTTATATTTTTGTGTGAATTCTTTTTTTTCTTTTTCTTTTTTTTACAAAAATTACAATTTTACAACATCCTTTGAATACTTCCAGAGATCAGTCTTATTTCTTGAGACAGGTGTACGAATAACTCTAGTTTGCTCATTGACTGTTTTCCTAATGTGACCCAGTTATCCTGCAGCGCTCACGAGATGAGCAACTGGACCCGCCTCATCTATAATGCATTTTGGTAATGTGAGTGGAAACCTGGCCGGTGGCTCAAAGGAATGAGACTGGCACAGTTCCTCAGATACACCTCAGTCACTTATCTTTCCAGCACGCATAACGTCACTACTCAAAGTCCATTCCAAAGTATAGCTATTTAGCCATATTTAAAACAAACCAACCTATTGCAAGTGAAAGTAAAAGTCAACTAAAATGTTCTGGAGTATTGAGACAACAAGTAACTCATTAAAAGAATAGAACATGTTTAATTAGTAATGTGTTAACCCTTAGAGACACACATTAAGGAGGCGGTGTCAAGTTGTTCTAGTCATGAACAAAAGAATGAATGAAGTCATTAAAATAGATTGTAATAGTGTAAAAGGACTGACAACAATTTGATGGACATTCCCATGCTCACTTATGACCCATAAGTTGTTGCAGCAATTTCTGTTGTTACACAGATTTGGTGCTAAATTTAACAATTTTTTTTACCTTTCAAGAATTGATAAAAACAATTTTTTTAAAAACTTCAAAATACCACATTAAGACACAAAGACCTTGAGGAACACCATAGAAAAGGTAGTGCTGTCATTTGGTATCAAATGGTTTTCACATTTGGAGATTTTTGCAAGAATTCCCCTTTTCAGCGATTGGATGACACTTCTGTTCCAGAAACTACTCAGAAAATCTCCTATTGTCAATATAACTAGATAATATAAATAAATATATATATATATATACATATATATACATATATATACATATATATACATACATATACAGTTGTGTGAAAAAGTGTTTGCCCCCTTCCTGATTTCTTATTTTTTTTGCATGTTTGTCACACTTAAATGTTTCAGATCATCAAACAAATTTAAATATTAGACAAAGATAACACAAGTAAACACAAAATGCAGTTTTTAAATGAAGGTTTTTATTATTAACCTCTATAGCCCGAGCGAGCCCCAATTGGGGTTCTGGTACCGGTACCGAGGTTCCGAATGGACTTTTCATCAAATAATATGAAAAATGGCGGAAAAAATACCGGAAAAAAAAAAAGTCCGAGCAAAATCATCACGCCAGTCTTTTTACGCAATTGTACACAGTATACACAAACTAATTCAATACACTAGAAGATTTATCACAATATCAGGATTTTTCTGCAAAAAATCCGCCAACTATGCAGCAGAAATTCATCTTTCATCACAAAGCCGGCAGCGAAAATGGCCGAAGGAGACATGAAATCACACGAGGGCTCGATGCGGCGTCGACCCAGCGTGTCCAAATAGACCTCCGACAAAGCATTCAAAGGTCACAGGACAAACCCCAAGAAACCGCACACTGCTCTCGAGAAATAAAATTGAAAATCGACATACCTTTTGGCGATTTTCGTCCAGTTAATCCATTGAAAGCTGCTGCAGCGCTGTAGTGCATTTCCTGCTCTGTCTGCCTGCATTGAAATTAACGTGCTGTGACCTGGCATGCGAAAATGGCCCGCATTCTTCGCCTGGAGCAACCTATTTTTCGCATGGGGGTCGAGCCCACCTTATCAAGATTTTTACTGACTAATGTCCCTCAGCATTCCAAATAACACCCCTGACGGCTTTCAATGGACTATTCCGGACCCAACGACGTGTCATATACCTAAATCGGCCAATCACAGGCCTTACAAATCGCACATACACACTGAGTCAGAGCAGGTTTTTTTCATGAATGACACATATGACATCTGGAAATAACTGAACATGGCTGAAAATTATTGCAAACTGCTTTATTATGATGTATTGAACACTCTTAGTGATAAAGCAAGTGAATATATAGTTAATATGTAGTTATATAGTATATAAAATGAGTATACAGCAATGCAACAGCTGGTTCCGAAAATCAAAATTTTGATTTTTATGACCATGTATGCTGGCCTGCTTCACTCAATCGAAGTAAAATATGTTGTGGGGACATGTAACACGTGTTGTTCTATGACTTTTGTGTGGTTTTAGGCCAAGCCAGGCATTATTTTAAAAAAAAAAGTTCAATAAAAGTGCTTTTTTTCAAGCGAACCTGGAACTTTTTTCAATTTCAGCTGTGCCATAAGTGTATCAGTTATTAACCAGTAACATATACACAATATTTACACAATTTAACACATCTCACAAGTGTTACCAGTATTCTAGCATAAAAATTATTAAAATAGACCTTGTAGTTAGAGCTTGGACTCTCTATGGGTATGTGTATGCAATTTGCGAGCAGAGGGCTAAAAATAGGGCTAGGGCTCATTAAGGGGGAAAAAAAATCCAAACCTACATGGCCCTGTGTGAAAAAGTGATTGCCCCCTAAACCTAATAACTGGTTGGGCCACAACTGCAATCAAGCGTTTGCGATAACTGGCAATGAGTCTTTTACAGCGCTGTAGAGGAATTTTGGCCCACTCATCTTTGCAGAATTGTTGTAATTCAGCCACATTGGAGGGTTTTCGAGCATGAACCGCCTTTTTAAGGTCATGCCACAGCATCTCAATCGGATTCAGGTCGGGACTTTGACTAGGCCACTCCAAAGTCTTCATTTTGTTTTTCTTAAGCCATTCAGAGGTGGACTTGCTGGTGTGTTTTGGATCATTGTCCTGCTGCAGAACCCAAGTGCGCTTCAGCTTGAGGTCACGAACAGATGGCCGGACATTCTCCTTCAGGATTTTTTGGTAGACAGCAGAATTCATGGTTCCATTTACCACAGCAAGTCTTCCAGGTCCTGAAGCAGCAAAACAGCCCCAGACCATCACACTACCACCACCATATTTTACTGTTGGTATGATGTTCCTTTTCTGAAATGCCATGTTACTTTTACGCCAGATGTAATGGGACATACACCTTCCAAAAAGTTCAACTTTTGTCTCGTCAGTCCACAGAGTATTTTCCCAAAAGTCTTGGGGATCATCAAGATGTTTTCTGGCAAAACTGAGACGAGCCTTTATGTTCTTTTTGCTCAGCAGTGGTTTTCGTCTTGGAACTCTGCCATGCAAGCCATTTTTGCCCAGTCTCTTTCTTATGGTGGGGTCATGAACACTGACCTTAATTGAGGCAAGTGAGGCCTGCAGTTCTTTGGATGTTGTTCTGGGGTCTTTTGTGACCTCTTGGATGAGTCGTCGCTGCGCTCTTGGGTAATTTTGGTCGGCCGGCCACTCCTGGGAAGGTTCACCACTGTTCCATGTTTTCGCCATTTGTGGATAATGGCTCTCACTGTGGTTCGCTGGAGTCCCAAAGCTTTAGAAATGGCTTTGTAACCTTTTCCAGACTGATAGATCTCAATTACTTTGTTTCTCATTTGTTCCTGAATTTCTTTGGATCGCAGCATGATGTCTAGCTTTTGAGGATCTTTTGGTCTACCTCACTTTGTCAGGCAGGTCCTATTTAAGTGATTTCTTGATTGAGAACAGGTGTGGCAGTAATCAGGCCTGGGTGTGGCTAGAGAAATTGAACTCAGCTTTCCAAAGATGTGATAAACCACAGTTAATTTATGTTTTAACAGGGGGGGGCAATCACTTTTTCACACAGGGCCATGTAGGTTTGGATTTATTTTCCCCCTTAATAATAAAAACCTTCATTTAAAAACTGCATTTTGTGTTTACTTGTGTTATCTTTGTCTAATATTTAAATTTGTTTGATGATCTGAAACATTTAAGTGTGACAAACATGCAAAAAAATAAGAAATCAGGAAGGGGGCAAACACTTTTTCACACAACTGTGTATATATATATATATATATATATATATATATATATATATATTAAATGTCTCCATTCTCTCTTTTTCTTCTCTAACACCTTTTGACAAAGCTATTGCAAGTCATCAAATCAAGCTACGATTATAACTCAGAACTATACTGTATTTGTATTTGTAACTATTTGAATGAAAAAGTGTGTTAGGGTTAGTGTGTTAATGTGTGAGAAAACACGTTCTTGTCAGCCAAAAGGGTGCACCATAACACAAAAGAAGTCTCAACCAACTGTAACAAAGCTCACACAGTCAGATATGTTTGCAACATATTTAAAGAGTTTGATATTCAGTCAGCAAAAGCGAAGTAGCCAAAAATAATAATGAAACAGATTTTGACTGTATAACCAGGCACTGAAAACGGTAGTGAATTTTAATAGATTAACCACACAGTGTACTTCTATATACTCTTACTGTACAGCTGCACAGACTTTCATTATATAATATTTGATAGTTTTTGATTTAAATGATACATTGATGTAGATTTATTTCTACCTCTTTCACTTTATTATAACTTAAGTAACGTTACATGTGTTCTAATCTTTGCATAATCTCAACTGCACATTCAAAATCAGCAGTGTGCCGTAATAATAATTGTTCTTTACACAATAACAACAATGGCATGTTTGGTTCTCACTATTGGCCACTTGTTCTTGAAGCTGTTTGTTGAATACTTGTGCCCAAACTATGGAGTAATACAAATTGGGAAGTGCCAAATCGTGTTCAATGAATACTTGTTGATTTTTATTCTTCTTAACTTAAATACATATTTTGCAATTTGAGTCATACTTTTGTTGATTTCAGACTGCCTTTATTACAGGCAACGTACAGGTGTTTGTTAAAGTAGACTTGTTTCAATATAAATTAGCAACTAAAGCATTTTATAGCATTTGTGCACAGAACTGGCAATCGTACCCATTCCTATACATGAAAAATTAGATAGGGGCCATAAACTTCCAAATGTATTCCCGGTAAGAATGCTACTTTGCGTTTATTGTATGATGGCTCCTCGGTGTTCCAATATTATCACAATACATCACACGGAGGACAGACATCCTTCGCTGCCGTTTCTCGACGACATTTTGTTCGTCTCATAAATAAAATATCAAAGCGGAGTCTGTTTGCAGAGCTGGGGAGTTGAGAAGTATTGTTGTGTTGACACTTGGGCTGTCTCTTTACCTCCCACTCTCGCCCTCACTCTGGATGCTTCTGGCTGTCTGCCTCCATTTGAAATGCTAATAGATTTCTTGGTGAAAAACTTTCCTCTTCCTCTACGCTAGTCCTCTCTGCCCACAGACTCATCTCTCTTATGGCCTTCCTTCATAGCTTTATCACCTTTTCATAAGCATCGGTTCACTTGTCAACAAAAAAAGGGCCCTAATAAAAGATCTAACTGGTGCACATATAAACAAAGTGGTTGCTCAGTCACCATTGCCAGAGTGACAGATTTGCTCAACTTCATTCTTTGATCATTTGCTTACAATATCACAATGGTTAGCACAGGTACACTGCTCAATATACTGCATACTATATTACTACAATTCTACAACACAGCTTCATACCATGTCCAAAGGAATTTTAATATCCAGTTTTGAGCTAAAAGGTAATTTTAGTGGGAAGAAACCCCCAGGTGAATAGGGTAGAAAATTGTAACTAATAGAAATCACCATTTCCCCAGTTGTTTTTTGTATTACATGTTTTCTAAAAAAAAATGTTTAAATGTGCAAATGAGGCATTATCTTCTGATTAATTAAGAAGAAATCTACAGATGCAAATAAACAAATAAAATAGACACTTAAATGGGGAATTTTAGATGTTGTCTTTCCACCAGTCTGAAGAGGAAGTGTTTTGGAAGTAAAACAGCCCAAAATCTCAAAATTGAACAGTGTATGAAAAATTAAGTTTTCCCTTTAGTGTCTTGGCTTGACTATATTTCATCAGGCTATATGAGTGGGCCACAGCTGGTAACCACAATGTATACATTTGTGGAACACAAAGTCTTACAGGGTAAGCTGTTTAAATTTCATTAATATAATCACTTGAAAATCTATAGACATGAAATTTTAGACGAGATGGATTCACTCAACAGATCTGCTAGCTTACTAACTACCTAATTCATAGAGTAATTGGCATTGCATCATGTTGAGGTTGTACAATTTTAGAAGAATGCATTTGCTTGTTGAAAAATGTTATGGCTGCACAAAAACAGAATGTGTTGTACCAGCATCAATTTATGTTCATAATATCACTTTATGTTTTGAATGACCTGACATACTGTGGTTCAGGCATTTATTATGGTAATGATTTGTTATTTATGTATGTAAATTAATCTTCTCTTTCCCTTTATTATGTCTTTAATGTAGGAACTCAAACGGAACCCTGGAAAACAAGTAAAGATCCATCCATTAATCCATCATGATGTTTGTGGGAACTTCTTTGGGTAGCAATTCCTCCTCCCCTATCCCAACCCACAGCCCCAGTCCTGATCGCCAGTCAGACGGTCCGTCCCTCGCTCTCCTGCCTCAGTCCCCTCCATACTGGGCAACGCAGGCACGGTGGGATCTTGCACAGCCAGAGGCAGAGATACGTCGCCTACAAGAGCGTCATGCAACCGAGACAGACACTGTGAAGCGGGGTGTAGAGCGGGCCATCCTGGGAGCTCGCAGAGAAGAGCGGCGCCTGCTGGAAAGGGTGGAGCAAGACCATCGGGACACTCAGCAGCATCTAGAGCAGATCCAGAGAGAGAACATGGCAGCCGCGCGGGTCAGCCAGTCCCTGTTAGACCAAAGGCTCCGTAAACTTTCTCAACTTCAGCAGCGGACTCAGCAGGTAGGTCAACAGTCATGTCTAGATGATGGTGGGCCAAACCAGCTGCTGAAGGACGTTGCAGAGTTCCTACAACCATGGGAAGTCTCAGTTTCCCTAAAGAAAGTCAATTTCAAACCCAGCTCCCAACCTAATGCAGTCAACTTCGGAGATATTAACGTGCAAGAAAAAAGCCTGTGCCTGCACTCCGGAGGTTGCGGGCCACAGGGGCAGCTGTGTGTTCTCCATTCACAGGAGATGCGGTGTGAAGACGCAAACCATCAAGGTACTGGAGGAGAGAAAAGCACCCTAGGACAGGGGTGGACCTCACCAACAGGCAGGGTTGTCAGGAAAATCAGTCTTTCTACCCGGAGTGATCTGGAATCAGAAGAGGAACAAAACCTCTCCACAACAAACATAAGTCGCTGGCTTCCTAAGTGTGAGCAGTCGGACTGGGAGTCATCCCAGGATGACGAGATGGAGTCAGGCGCTCTTCAGCCACAAGGCGAGGACATATTTTTGGCTGTCCCTACGGTACTTAAAAACATGGACACTGAAGGCAAGGAGCAGGTGTACAAGATGAATGGTAATGCTAAACACTACTCTCCCAGGAATCCGAGGAAAACGATAACTGTAGTCTCTGGTAGGAAGCCGTCCACCTCGCCTGAACGTAGAGTGGAGTATGCTAAGCTAAGTCACTGCTTGAGTTTAGACAGCCAGGGTGGAGGTAAAGGAAAAGTGAGTCAAGAGTCCAATAGTAGACCTTTGAAGTACAGTAACAGTGCCCTCAGATCTCCCAAGATGACTTCAAGAGAGCCTCTGACCAGTCAAAGCTGCCTAGACCTCACTTCCAGAGGCCGACCTCAGTCTCGACTCAGCCAGTCGTCTGATGAACACTCTCTCGGGCCCCATGGTGACAATGGCCGAGCACCATCCCCAACAGACAGCCTTGACTCCAGCTATACTTTCATCGTTAGCCCACCTCATGACTACAGCATGAACAGAGGCTCTTTGAACTACAATTATCGTCTATCAAAGTCTGCAGTGGACTTGACACACAAGACTTGCCCGATGATCAGTGGTGGGACGAATGAGCACCTCGGAGAGTGGCCCGTGAAGTGTAATAAGCATATCTCCATGTCGAGCTCAACGTCCCCAACTCTTAGTAGGAGGCGAAGGGTCTCTGACATGGGGCACACCCCAACGTACCCTACATATAGAAGTTATAATATTCTGCACCAGCCAAAGAAAAAAATTACTGTGACTGCCTCAAAACAACCCCTGGTGGCTAGGTCTTTATCCATGTCTGTCATTGATGGCTCTTCTCAAGAGCCAAAGAGAGGGAGAGGAGAGAGAGGAGAGCCAGCCCTGGTGGAGTTGGAGGAGGAGGGAGACTCATCCTTGACAGTATTCAACCCCAGAGGAGTCCATCTGATCAGGCAGTTTGGGAAGCAGGGTTCTGGTAGAGCTGACCTTACGCTGCCAAGTGGTATACATGCCACACCACAGGGCCTACTCTATATAGTGGACTGTGGAAATGCACGTGTTCAGGTATGTGTTGTGTCAAACGTCTTTCAGACACGTACAACATACAGTGTGTGTACTATAGCAAATTAAATTGCCAATGTTAAAACTGAATCTAACTTTGAAACAGGTGACTGACCTTCGGGGGAATATCCTCCAGCAAGTGACCTCCCCAACTTCTGACGGCTCTGCAAGAAGATGTCGGAACTACTTCGATATTGCTGTCAATGCTAAGGGTTTGATTGCACTTAGCTGTGCAGCAGAGCGGGCCCTGCTTGTCTTCAGCCGGCATGGTCGCCTACTCCAGACCTTTGGTGGGTCAGGGTTGGGCTCTGCAAAAGATGAGCTTGAGGCTCCCAGGGGCGTGACCATAACCAGACTGGATGAGTTCTTGGTAGCTGATATCCGGAAAGGTAGCCTCATTGCCCTGAAGCTTGACCCTAAAACAGGCTCCCGTCTAGAGCGCACAGTGGTGACTGGATTCCACCGGCCTTACTTAGTGGCAGCTTGTTCAAGCTCAGGCATGGTAGCTGTGTCCGAAAGGGGCAATGAAACAGGCCATGTGCCTTGCATCAAAGTGCTGGAGCCAGGCTGGAACACAGTGAGAGTTTTAGGTATATGTGCTGGTATGGGACCAGTCCTCGCCTGTCCCTGGGGCATCTCTATAGATACAGATGGTAACGTGCTGGTAGCGGACTGGGGGAAGCAGCACAGAGTCCTGTTATACCCAGCACAGGGAGTGGGGTGGCCGATAGTGACCCAGGGCTTGAGTAGTCCACGTGGACTGGCCCTGCTACCTGAGGGCCAACTCGCTGTGTCCAACAGCATGCACCATTGCATTAAGATATACCAGTACAAAGTGACCCAGGACTAGAGAGCGTGACTTGATGTTTAAAACCACCATCACAAAACTATGGTGAGGTAACCAATCACACCTGAGATGTTTGGTGCATTTATTCTTAATCATTTTAGTAATTTCACTGCATAACTGCAAATACAATCAGATGCAGCTTCTGTGCTGATACTGTAAACTTCACTTGTGAAACTCAACTGAATTTAGGCTGACAAGCGATGTATTGGTGTCTGGTAAAGCTCAGGGGTCGGCAACCTTTTTTATATGAATTGCCATTTGTTCTTGTAAATCAGCCATATTAAACATTAATATAAATTAGTGCTGGGCAAGTTAACGCGTTATCGCGTTTTTTAAAACGTATTATTAAGCAGACATTTTTAACACAAGAACCGGGCAGCGAGCGGTGAACAGCTGTGTTTGTGTGGCGTCACTTCCTTCTGCTGCCGCTCTCCCCCCACCGGGTGACACGCCAGATCCGGAGCCCCCCTTCACTCCGTCACCGTCATCCCCTCCTGTCGGTCTCTCGCTCTCTCTCTCTCACACACACGCGCGCGCCGTTACAGGATCGTGACAATATCAAAATACATATTGTCGTGTTTTTGAATGAACATATAAGCACGTGAGAACAAACTGCTCTTAACTGCAACTCTTTATTAGGATAACTTCCTCATGCAGGTTACTGCCACGGTACAGACTACAGGTTCCATGCTTCACCTACATTCCCCTGGGTCCTAAGTCCCTCCAGGTACAGCTTCTTATCACCCTCTATGTACCAACATACATTTATAACAAATACCACACATATTACGGTAATCAGCGTTGCATATGTGTCTGACCCAAAAAAGAAATGATTATATTTTTCGAGTTTTTAAAGTGTTTTGTTTGGAATATATATAATAAGCATATCATTTAGTTATCGCTACTGAGAATTTAACAAACATAAAAACCATGACGTAGATAGGTTTTCAGTTTTCAAGGTGTATATTTCAAATTGCATCTCTTACACACATGAAGATAAAGTTGTGAACACCGGCTGAATATCTATTATCAGAATCATTTAAACTGTATTTTAACTGCTACTGTGTAAAGGGAATACTGCTGTTAAAAATAACCTTATTTGTTTAAAGTGTTTGCAAACCAAATGTTATTGCACTTTTGTTCAGATAGCAGTACTTTTAAAATAAAAGTGCGCAATACACTACTTTTGAATTCATTATTGAACTTTGCGAATAACAATGCCATTAATCAAAATTCAAAATTGTAATCGTTGCCCAGCACTAATATAAATATTACATTTAATTATGACATCACATCAAAATGGAAATCACCAAAGGATCTGCAATTTCCATCCATACTGGCAACGTGCATAGCAGCAATTTAATTTCCCCCATAATCAGGACATTGTAATAATCTCTGCTAGAGGATCATTACCTATGCCAGGAAAATCATGGAATCAATCACGTGTGTGTGTGTGTGCTTCCGTGAGTGAGTGAGTGAGTGAGTGTGCACCTATGTGTCTGTCCACGGCTAATCTGGCATTCTGCTCCAGCAAACTGCATAATATTTAGGATGGCCAGTTATGGCTCAAGCACCTCTCGTGACTGTGGTGGCTCACACTATCTCAAAACTATTTTTATTGCCATTTTTATACTGCCAGATCTACACTCTACTGAGTGCACCTTTAAAAGGATATGAGAGCACTACATATGAAGGCTGCCATCCTAATGAAGACATCCACATTTAAATTAAAATCATTAACCCTGCCAACCTTTGCTTCCACAAATCTTGTTAATCAGCAATAACAAATTCTGCGAAGAACAAGTACTAGCCAATCAGAGGCAGATTAGAAAAGGTCTTTGCGGATTGGGGAAAAAAAATCAACCGATCAACTGATCAAACCGTTTCTCGCTTGTTCTGTCATCCACACACCCAAAATAAATCAACCACACTACTATAAATAACAGGTTGCAATGACTGCCAATGGCTGTGAAAGAGGTTATTTGGCATGCGGACGAGAAGGCACTTATTAAAAACTCTCTTGCACACTTATTGCTAGTGTGCCATCAGCTAAGATCCCACATGCCAAGTGCCTGAGGTTGCCTACCCCTGTTCTAGCTGTACCGTAAGAGCATAGTCATGTGTCTGAATTTGTCAGAAAAAGGCTATCCATTCATCATTAATGCAAAAACTATGAAGATAAACTATAGAGACAAAGATTAGCTGGTACTACACTGAGCAAACCTAGTGCTCAGTGTAGCATATGTGTAGTTTGGTTTAGTTTTGCTGCTCTCAACTGTTCAGGGTCAAAGAAATTTGCTAATTTTTCTGAAAACTGTTTATAGATTAGAGTTTAATCATAATATGAATAATGTCTGTGTGTGCTGTCTTTTATAATATTCTGTCAGAGTTTTCACCCACAGCTGCTGACCTGCAGAGATTAGTCCTAGTGCTGACAAATCAACTCCGAATAGTATTCACTGTTTATAGATTTAATAAATTCAATAAAATTCAAATGCAGTATTTTCTTACGATTTGCTTCAGTAATTCCTGCAAATTCCTCAATTTTTCACGCTGTCACTGATCTTCACTGACAAGCAATGGAGCTCGTGGCTTTTTCCAGTCCTCCCACTCCCTTCTTTCACCAGCAGTGACTGTAATGTATCCACCAACCTTTGATGGATTCTGTATTTAACATGTGGATGCACTGATGCCAGAAAGTACAGGGTGGGCTGAATCATAGGCAGTGAAACCAGACTGTCATCCAAATTCTGTTTATAGCAGATCAGGGAACCATTGCTGACTATTTTATTTTGGGGATACTTTCTACTTTACTCCACTACCGCTCAGAGGATATTTTATTTATTTGACAGCTGTCTCATTACTTTACAGATTAAGATTTTATATTTAGTATGATATAGTAAATTACATGTATGTAAGTGTTGTTTTAGATTCAATTATGAATTTCTGACATTATTTTATCAGTTTTAAAAATGGAATGATATTAGAATGTTTTCTAAACCTCTGGAGGAGCTTGTAATCATACAACTGATCTGAAAGTATAACAATTCTCAAAACCTGAGACATAGTTCTTTCCCCGGTCAGCAACAATACGACATATTGCTGTAGTTTAAGATTATGCAACACATTGTGGACGTGAGCCATTATTTGCAAAAACAAAGTTTCATTCATTGTCGAACTATAGAATGAAGATTAATATGTAATAATTATATTCATCCCCAGAAAATCTACTGTTGTGCTGACTTCTTTCTGTTAAAACAATAATAAATAAATAAAAACGGTTTGTTGAAATGTTATCTATTTATTGTGATCTTTTCCTCCTGCTTGTTCTCCTTTCTTTGAAATACAACAGCTAAGGTAGATCTCTAAGTTTTTATTTTTACAAGCCATGCTATGAAGCAGGTGCTAATCCAGGCTCTTGTCATCTCCTGCCTGGACTACTGCAACTCACTACTTGCCGGAGCCCCGGCGTCGGCCATCAGACCTCTGGAGCTTGTCCAGAAAGCTGCAGCTTGTCTGGTGTTCAATCGCCCCAAGTTCTCCCACACAACTTCCCTTCTCCGTTCTCTACACTGGCTACCTGTAAGAGCTCGCATCCAGTTTAAGACTCTGGTGCTAGCCTACAGGGGAGTGAAAGGAACAGCTCCTTCCTATCTCCAGGCCATGGTCAAGTCCTACACCCCCGCCCGACCACTTCGTTCTGCTGCCTCGGGGCGACCCGGTCACGGCTTTTTTCTGTCCTGGCCCCACAGTGGTGGAATGAACTCCCCACTGACGTCAGGACAGCAGAGTCGCTGCCCATCTTTCGGCGTAGGCTGAAAACTCACCTCTTCAAGAAGTACTACCCTGAGCCTTCCACTTAGCACGTATTGTATTCGTATTAGTTTGTTGCACTTATTGTATTCAGTTGTTTCTGCAGTGTACTTTTGCTCTGGTTTATGCTCTTAGATGCTTGTTTAAAAAAAGGAGATACACTTATGACTTCTGGTGATCTTTCATTTATAAGAGACTTTTCCTGACCCTAACCATAACCACTACAAGCCTACTCCTAACCCTTAGCCTAAGCCTATGATAAACTTAAACCAAGTCTTCACCCTAAAATGCAATTATTTACGTTATGGGGACAGCATTTGTCCCCAAAAAAGGCGAGTCCCCAGAATGGGACTGTATATTCAGATTTATGTCCCCACAAGACAGATAAAACACACACGCATGTGCAAAACGATGTCTTTATTGTTTACGGGATATTTTTTGTTGATTCTTATATTTTGTTATAATATTTAACTTTGATATATTTTGTCTTTTTATATTTTTATAACCTTATTACTTACTACTGCACCTACCCTTACCAGCCCCGCAGATACTTTCAAATTCCGGTACATCTCTGTACTACTGACAATACTTTTCTGAACTACATTACAATGTATTCATATCATAGTTCCAGCTGTTTAGTGTATATAGCTGCACTGTCTATTTTTACTACTGCAACTCCTACTGCACGTGTTTTACTGCTAATACAAATACCCCTTACTGTGTGTCCTATATTGTAGGCTAACCACTGTACATATTCTGTACATATATTACTACTATACTTTGGTTTTGATCTTCTTGTATTTCCTTTGTTTAGTTTAGCTGTAAATTCTCAAACCCCCTGAACTATCCCCAGGCCCTGAGTATTTGCTGGGAATTTTCTGCATGCAAGATTCTCTGAACTTCCTCGGTGTGGTTCTGTTCATTTGCTGGACTTGCTCTCCATCTCATGTCCCAAGAGTACTCAGTGTGCTCCTCACTCAGTCAAATAAACAATATTTTTGGTGGACAGGCAACACATAATGTGAAGTAGGCAAGCTAACATTCCCCACACGGGTCGTATCTACTATGTTCTTAATATAACATAACAATTTAAGAGATTAGTAAGGGCTATCTTCGCAGTTCAAATTGCAAATGACTGATCAGTGAATTGGAGATGGACACTTCAAATCCAGTTTAAATGATACAAATCCAGTTAGCCAAAGTGGAGATATCAATGTCAAAGAAAAAATGAAAACTGGCTGATCTCAACATTTATCCTCGAATAACATATTGCTGAGAATGTAAAACCCTGAAAAAGTATCATATTAAGAGGATATTAGGTTGGAGAATAAAGGACCCTGGGAACATACGCTTCTAATCAAACAAATTTTTGTTTGTTGATCAAAGCAATGCAATCTCCAAATCTCCATCTTTCATAAACATTAACCATCCAACAGTGCACTGGTTGTGTCATTTAATACACACAAAACTTATTCAGCAGATTCAGCATGCTATCTTTAGCTCACTGCTAGCACAAATCACCTCACCTGAGTCAGGATGTGCAAGTGGAGTCGAGGATACATGTGCAGGATTCAGGTCGTCATACAAAGACTTGGTTTTTTCTTTGAGTCAAGTCAAAACCCAATTTACACACACAAATGTACTCGGGGGGGGAAACGCGCAGACACATTTTTTGTATTTTCCTGCCACTGCCACCAGGTGTTACTAAAGAGTGTGAGAGAGTTAACCTTCCTGTTCCCCATCAGCTGTTTCCGGGCAAATGAACTATCCTGTTCCTCCATTGTTCTCCAGACAGCCAGCCTTCTTGTTTCCCAGCCAGCTGGTCGTCCTGTCATACAGCTTTCCTGTTCCTCAGTCAGTCAGCTAACCCCTTCTCTCCAAGTTCACCATTAAGCCTCTATTACTCCTTCCACTGGCTCAATTCCATACTCAGCTCTTATATAATATTTACAGAAGATAGTTTGGATGCTTCAAGAAAATATTGCTTTTCTCTCTCGCTCACTTAACATTTATTTATTTATTTTTCAGGGACAATGCACACTAATCAACAGTTGCACTGTAAATGAGCCAGAGTTAGCCAGAGAGGCTAATTTCCATCTGCTGTCCCTGGCCAGATGTTTCAAAATAACAAAATCTCAAATTGAAACGGAATTAAAATTCATAGAGAAACGGACAGCAACGTATAGACAAAACCAATACACAGCAAAAGAAAAGTGTACGACATTAAAGCAGAGCAGACATAACAGGTTTCAGCATGCGTCACGCAGAACAGACCCACCTACAGGACAAGCACATTACAGTATAACACTGAAGCACATAACATACACATAAAACAAAATGGAAAATAGCAACACTGAACAAGACAAATGCACATATAGGCGAAACAAGCAGGCAGGACAGACAGCACATCAATGCTTGCACACCTGATTGGCAACAAGCCATTTCTTGAAATTATGCTTGAATGTTTTGTACGTGTTTTGTGTGCGTATGTGTGGAATGACACAATCACCTCTTGAAGCAGATTTAGTGAGTCTGCTGCTTTGAGTGCTTTGTTTAATAAAATCACTAAGTGGAGGCGGAGCCATACCATGTAAAATTTTAAAAACCAGACACACATCAGTGAATTTAATGATGTTCTCCCAACTCAGGATATGGTGTTTGGTGAGAATATTGCAGTGATGGTGACTTTTGGGTTTTTTATCAAGTGTTTTTAGGGCTTGTTTATGGAGAATATGAATGGATTTTAATGTTGTGCTGCTGGCTTGTGCCCAGCTGGTTAAGCAGTAGGTCAGATGGGGGATAATCATTGCATTAAAATACAATTTTGCCGCTTGCATGGTTAGACAGTGTCTTATATATCTAAAATTCATGAGATTAAATTTTAAGACATTTGTCACATGTTTTACCTGTTTTTTAAAAGAGAGATTAGAATCAATAAAAATTCCTAAATATTTAAAATCTGACACTACCTGTAGCCTCTCACTAGCAACATAAACATCTGGCTCCAGTGACACTTTGCAAGCCCTCCTTGTGAAGAACATACAAACAGTCTTTTTAACATTCAGGTGAAGGCAGGAATCTGCAAGCCATTTAGTTACATTTGTCATTGTGGACGTGAGTTTAAGTGCAGCTTGTTCTTTGTTCTTTGCGTGCACATAAATCACTGTATCATCAGCGTACATTTGAATATCACACCCATCACAGACACCCGGCAAATCATTAATGTATAAACTGAATAGTAAAGGTTCCAAAATAGAACCCTGGGGTACTCCCACGTTAGATCTTAGAGTAGATGATGAAACATCACCCACTCTGACACACTGGGTTCTTCCTTCAAGGTAGGATTTCAGCAAGGCAAGAGACTCTTGGGAAAAGTTAAAATTTGACAGTTTGTTAATCAGGACATTGTGATTAACCGTATCAAAAGCCTTCTTCAGGTCAAGAAAAACCGCTGCTACTACACCCCCTTTATCCATTTTAAGCTTCACATTATCTAAGAGGAAGCAGTTGGCTGTTTCAGTCGAATGATTAGCCCTGTAACCAAACTGCATAGGATGCAGCTGATATGGAGAGCTGTTGAGATGTTTAATAAGTTGCTCTGCAACACATTTCTCAGCAATTTTGGAAACAGCAGGGAGGATACTGATTGGCCGATAATTGGAGACATCGGTTGAATCTCCTGACTTAAAAATGGGTGTTACTATGGCTGATTTCCATCCTTTTGGAAACACACATTGCCTGAGAGATTTGTTGACAATGCTTGTGATCGGGTGAGCGAGTGTGCCTTTATGTTTCTTTGGAAAAATATTGTCAATTCCATAAACATCTTTGGCCCTAGAGTTCTTGAGTGAGCCTAGAACTCCGGTGACAGTAGATTCAGAGACTTCTTGAATAGCGAAGCATGGTTGACCTTCATTGACTGGTATAGGATCAAATTGACCAGTACTGGAGCTTCGAGTTAAAGCTTCCACTGAGTTGATAAAGTATGAATTGAAAGCTGTACAAATTACAACTTCATCTTGTGTAAGGCACCCGTTCACATTCATTTTAAGTTGCTTCTTTGAATTGCTGTTCTGTTTGTCTGTCAACTTCTTTAGATTATCCCATATTATTTTAGAATTACTTCCTGCTTCATCAATGATCTTAATAAAAAAATTAGCTTTTGCTTTTCTAAGTTCTTTCGTTACCTGATTCC